>NC_058410.1:56842026-56899645 GCF_002201575.2 Neomonachus schauinslandi | reverse complement strand
TTTCTTTCTTTCTTTCTTTCTTTCTTTCTTTCTTTCTTTCTTTCTTTCTTTCTTTTTCTTCTTTTCTTTCTCTTTCTTTCTTCTTCTTTTCTTTCTCTTTCTTTCTTTCTTTCTTCTTTTCTTTCTTCTTTCTTTCTTTCTTTTCCTTCCTTCCTCCCTTCCAGAGGGAGAGAGAAGGTGGGGCCAGAGGAAGAGGGGGAGAGAGAATCTTAAGCAGGCTCCATGTCCAGCACAGGGCCCAAAGCGGAGCTTGATCTCAATCCTGAGATCATGACCTGAGCCAAAATCAAGAATGTCAATCACCAACTGAGCCACCTGGGAGCCCCAGCAATATCCATTCCTAAAAAAAAAAAAAAAAAAAAATTCATGTAGATTTCAATAAGGAATCAATGTGACCCACAAAAAGGATATATTTAATTTTATGTCAAAATTTTATGTGAATAAGGAGATCATTAATTAATATAACCTTTATCCTGCAATATTAAACTTGTACACTCTTTAGTGGTAGAATTATGAACTTCCAAAAACAGATTAAAAATTACTGAAGGTAGTAAGAAAGAAATGGGATATCCTTTTGATTGGTGAATCATTCATTGAAACAGAATAAAAGAATAATAATGCCACTGCATCATTTCACTGTAGCTCAGTCTCCATCTCTAAGCTATGTTAATATAAGGAAAGATCTATCCAGCTCCAAAGCTTCTGGTTTCCTATATATCATCTGTAAATTGGAGTCAATTATAATGTATCTAGAAATGTCTTAAAACTGTTATGTGGGGCTTTCATACTATTTAAAAATAAATATTCTGGGGGCGCCTGGGTGGCTCAGTCATTAAGCATCTGCCTTCAGCTCGGGTCATGATCCCAGGGTCCTGGGATCGAGCCCCACATTGGGCTCCCTGCTCCGTGGGGAACCCTGCTTCTCCTTCTCCCACTCCCCCTGCTTGTGTTCCCTGTCTCACTCTCTCTCTCTCTGTCAAATAAATAAATAAAATCATAAATAAATAAATAAATAAATAAATAAATAAATAAATAAATAAATATTCTGGTCTGTTACCATTACTTTAACTTAGCAGAGTACAGATAATATCCTAAGCAATTTTCTGTACACAATTACTGTTTTGATCTTCATAGTAACATTTAAGGTGAACAGGGCATGTACCACTGTATCCATTTTACTATCACACATGTAGGATTCAGAGGAATAAAAGATTACTCTTAGTGATATACTAACCTTGAAGAGGCTAGATAAGAAAAAATGAAACTACAGTACCTAAAACAAAAGCTACTTACGTAGAAGGCAGAAAGGTATGGATATAAAAGTCTCTTTTCTGTTTGGTCAGTAAGACTCAATAAATAGATTTATCTCATTTCTTATTGCCTGCTTTTTAAAGAATACTTAAATCATCCAAAAACTGAGGACAGACAAGAGATAACTGAATTAGGAAATGTTTACAAATATTCTCATTTGTAACAGAAATGTTCTTTAACCAAGAGACTAACCAACTTGTCCTAGCTCACCACTGGATAGCTGAATAGGTGAAATATTTATATCAAATAATGTGAAAATAAAACAGTGGATATGAAATAAGCACAGGACACTTAATGACCTGAGGTTATAAATAAAAATGAGAATTTCTAATTGTAAGTGATCAGGAAATTATTAATATAATTATTAGCAGAGGATACAGACCATTTAGGATAAGTTAGATTTCACTAGGCAGACATGAATTAACGGCATTTCATGTGCCACAAGTATAGATACAGACATGGGAAAAGTAAAGGTTTATTGGAGAAGATGAAAATTAGACAAGGATATCATGTATTCTTGAATATATGGATAAATTTATTAGAATAAAATATAAGCTTAGGAAAGTAGGGGAGAAACACACAACCATATACATACATACCACAACAATCTAGAAGATGCCATAATAACTAAATACTTGACTGGATTTATAGAATAGAGAGGATAGGAAAATAAGAACACCTAATAGAGAGTAGGTGTTTTGAGGATGATACAGAAAACACAGTAAAAGAAAAAACTTGGATTCCAAGCTAAAGTACTCAAGATTAAGGAAAGCATGGATTTAAATTTGGTCAAATACAAATGTCTTTGTTCCAGCATCCAAACAAGTACTTAATAAATTACCTTCTTATTCACAATTTATTTTCATCAGTATATATTTTAAAACTTACATTTATGTCACACATCTTATGAGCCATACAAATTCATCTTAAAAGGTCCTCGTTGAAACTAATTATAATATGCAGGGGAAAAAAAAGAATCCATACCAAAATCCACTGGCTTCTGAATTCATCAAAATAAAAATAAATCTACTTTCCAAAGCTAAAGGCATATAGTAAAGATTTCCTGTAAATTTAACATATAATTAAAATGGGCAGTAACTAAAAATATGAAATAGTCTTCGTTCTAAAATTGACTATTGTGTAGCTATTTAGTTTTGAATGACTCATTTTCTTTTTGCTAATTTTTAAGAGCTGAAAAGATAGCACAGAGAATTTCAGTACACTTTTGCCCATCTTTCGCTAATGTTAACATCTTAAATTATGATAAAAAATTGTCAAACCAAAAAAAATCGGCACAATACTACTACATTACAGAATCTATTCCAATTTTAGGTTTTTTTTTTTTAATTAAAATTCTATGTTCTGTTTATAGAATTATGACGTGAAAGGGATTTTTAATTGTTTTGTTTCATTTTACTTTTCAGCACTTTGGAGATGTCTCCATCATATTCTGGCTTGTATAGTTTATGACAAGAAGTCTGCTGTAATTCCTATCTTTGTTCCTCTGTAATGTGTACTTCTGTCCTCGAGATTTTCTCTTTGCCTTTTGTTCGCAAAAATTCCTATGCGATATACCTAGGTTTCTTTTTGTTTATTTGTTTCATTAGGCATTTATTCTAGTTGGTGCTCTCTATTTTAATTTGATTTATGCTTTGGAAGTTGTCACTAGATTTAGAAAATTCTTTTGCAAAGATTTCATCTGCCCTGTTTCTTACTTCTTTTTCTGGATTCTAATTATACATTTCTTGACAAAAGATAGTCTTGGGTGCACTGTTTTTTAACTTTTTTCTCTTTGTGTTTAAGTTTGCTAATTTCTACCAGCCTATCTTTAACTTCCCTAATTCATTCTCAGTTGTATTTAATTTGTTGATGAGCAAGTGCACCCAAAGTATTCTTTTTCTCTATAACTGATTATACATTTGTGGTCTTTCCATTTCATTCTTTTCTATAATTTCCAACTCTCTGCTGAAATTACTCACATGATCTTTCATACTGTTTATCATATTCTTTAGAGTCTTTAATATTTTAAACATTTAAGTTCTCTGTCAGCTAGTTCCAATAGATGTGTCATATCTGACTCTGATTCTGATAACTGGTTTGTCTCTTTAAAATGTGTTGTTCTCTCTTACCGTCTGTGTGCCTTATAATTTTGTTATTGTTGAAAACTAGATATATTGAGTGGAACAGTCAATGCTTTGGTATCCAGTGTTTAGCCTGGAAATGTGAACATCTTTCCTTCCACTATGTCTTTAGTACAAGGATTTGAGTTAATCCAGTTAGGAGTTAAGCTGGGTTTGAGGATTGTTTAATATGGTAATGATCAGTCCACCACAGGTTTCTAATGCTTCTAGCAATACACTGTCAAGTTAGGGGCTGGTATTGTGTAGGTTTTTGTTTGTTTTTATTGTTGTCTTTGTCCCTTTAATGTTCTAACCTTGACTTTAGGTCTTTCCTTTGCACTGCCCCTCAGAGAGGCTTTCTTTACATTCTCTCATCCCTCCCCTGTACTTCTCTCAATATTATTTTGCTGTTATTTGTTACTTAAACTTGTTAGTCTAAGGGAGAAGGGTAAAGCATTACAGATATCTTCTCTGTTGTTACTAGTTATTAGGGCTCAATCTTTGGAAGGTACCATGTTCCTGTGTCTCCCTGTGTGGCTTCCTCAGCATGCCTGTCCCTCTCTGGATACAGCTCTAGGTCTAGCACATGTTCCTACCCCTACCTTACATACAGGGTTATTTTCTGTTTTCTTCTACATGTTCCAGTAGATTTTCTCCAGTAAGGGTGACAGTGTCATTTTGTCATTCCCCAATAGATCAAGACTTGTTCCACAAGTAAGACAGGAGAGAAGTATCCCTGTGGAGTTTCATGCCCACCCACCCCCACCCCCCCGTGGCTGCATTCCTACTCCCATAAATCTACACCGCACATAAACATTTACTTGCAATTTTTACTAACATTCCCCAGAGAGCACAGCCTCCAATTTCTGCAGCACCCTGGGCTTCACAATCTCTTGCAGTGCACAACTGCCCTACAACAATTCATCAACCATTCTTTCTCAACTTTTCTACTAGCCTCTGATTGCATCTATTCCAGGGATCCCAGGTAAGGTTGTGCTTGCTTCTCTTCTATGTGGACATAACTTTCTCTTCAGGTTTCAGCCCAGTTGGTTACCCTGCCTCTTCTGCTTCTGATTCTAGAAACTTTTTGAATTTATAATTTATCTAGTGTTTCTTATTTCTTGTAAGAGGCAGAGAAACACAATTCACTAGATCAGAGGACTTAGGATAGTAAAGCATAAATAATCAAGGCAGAGCTCTAGTCCCAAAAGATTGCACTAACTAGTAATATGATCAAGTTGAAATTTTTTTTTGTTTTTAAAGCAATGTTTAAATGAATATCTCCAGCAAATTAATCATTATAATAGTGACAGTTAATGGATGTACTGCTATGTGACTTTTAGTCGGACTAAACTATAATTTTATTTATGCATCTTATTCTTTGTGTTTAGGGATTTTTGACATATGCTTTATGGTACATTAAATCACATCTTTACTTGAAATGTAACTGACTATATCGCCACACAAGAGTTCTGGAAATATTTGAGAAATTAAAATCAAATCAAGACTAGTGAAATAAAAAGGAAATATTCCAAGTCCAATAGAGAGGAATTTGTTTCTCTGCTTATTTTAATTGCACTTAATAATTCATTAATAAGAATAATTTGTCAAAGATATAAAGTATTTAAATATGCTTTACCTTTAAGCATTATACATGAATACCTTTAGTAGATATGTTTCTCTACATTTTCTCTTCAAACTTCGATTGGAAGATATTTTATAAAGAAAAAGAAAGCTCATAATTTTAACCCCACAATAGCCACATCACTCTACATATTCAATCTATAATCTTATAAATGCCAGTTGTAGACAAATGCAAATGTCATTATTTGCAACAAAGTCTCTGAAATTATGTAGTTTCTTTTTTTTTTAAAGATTTTATTTATTTATTTGACAGAGAGAGAGAGAGCAAGAGCAGGAACACAAGCAAGGGGAGTGGGAGAGGGAGAAGCAGGCTTCCCGCTGAGCAGGGAGCCCGATGTGGGGCTCGATCCCAGGACCCAAGGATCATGACCTGAGCTGAAGGCAGACGCTTAACGACTGAGCCACCCAGGCGCCCCTGAAATTATGTAGTTTCTAATGCACATTAAGATGAAATGACTTTTCATTTCTGATGATTACCTATAAAACAGGATTTTAACTGAATTGTCTAGCTATATATCAATTTTATTGATGAAATAATAATATTAAAAAATAAAACTATAATTGAATAAAAATATAATATGTGACATTGAAAGACAGTATCACCTTTCTTAATTTTATTATATAAATTAAGAACATATTCTGTATGGCTTCCATTTAATTTTAGAACAATTTTGGGCTTAGAACTTAAATTCGTAGGATTCACAAACTAACAGCCTTTTAGCATTTAAACATGACACAAATACATCATAATAAAGAGAACATAAGTTAACATTTATTATTAACTGCATATCAAAATATATATGATTTCAACCTATTTACATTTAAATAACTTTGAAATTAATTTTACATGACTTTAAAACTTTTTTTCAGAAGTTCTGTTTATACAAAATAAGGTATTGCTATCATATCTTTTCTATAGACATTTTAGATTACATGTCATAAATGCAAGGAAATTTTTTAATGATTAGTGTGTTAGAAGTATTTATCACTGGAAATAAAATTTTAATAAAACATTGTCCAGCATATACTGAAAAGATCTTTTAATCTGTTAACATATTTGATAATGTAAACCATTCTCACATTCTTAGGCTTATTCCAGGCAAGATTTTTTTCCTTTGATACTTCAGAGGACATGTTATATTCCTTTTAATGGTGACATTTTAGCATTTTAGGAGTTGCTAAATGCTACTAATAATGCTAAATAGGGGTGGGCAATTCTTCATTTATTCTGAGGAAATCTGAATTAAAGATATATTTCTCAAGTTGATTAAAAAAGCAGGTGGTGCTAATTAAAGAAATGCTTTCATTTGGATCTTTTTAAGTCCATGCAATAGAGTAAATTAAAGAAATAATCCAGGTTTCTGTAAAATATTAATTATTGCAAACAACAAAACAAAGAAGCTGATACACACACACATGCACACTTATGTTCATGAGGAAAATAACACTTATGTTGTTCAAAAAAACTATGTACTCTATTTCCAAATATAAATATTTATTGATCATAATATTATTTGAAATTATTTCCAAATAATGAATATTACTTGAAAATAATAATTAATATTATTATTAAAAGTCCTTGAAGAGGGCATTCATATTTTAGTGTGAATTGAAACACTATAAAATTATCAACTATTTTCTGCTAATAAATGAATATTTAACAAATACATATTTCAATAACACATAGTATGACAAACTTTTATCATTTTTCGTACTGCAGGTCACTATAAACACACACATACATATTAATGCACTTTGAGAAAATGTTACCCAATATATTAAAAAGCTATGGGTCAATGGAGATGCATCAGAATAAGGGGCAGTGATATATTAAAAATTCATTGGCAACCTTTCAATTTAAATATATGAAGACAATGTAACCAAGTTAATGGCATACTCATCACTTTTGTTCTATATTCAGTAATCTCCCCTCTTCTGACTATATAAACAGTAAAATCTTACATGAGCCATCTAATTAGTTAATAATGAATCTCAAATTTTCAAAATAGTCCCATTTATCAATTTTGAGAATTTTCATAAGTCCAATTTAGTAATGTCATATGAAGTTTGTAATGCAATTTTCATTTAGATTTCTTAAGCTAAAGGAGATCAAATTATGATCTGTGTATAGGATTGTCTTATTCCTTAAATTCAGTAACTGCATCTTAATTCTTCTATTCCATTTATAATTCCCAGTGATTTGGGCCTCATTTGGAAGTAATCTTCTACAAATCACTTACTTTCTGCATTGTTAGGCTCCTTCTCCCCACCCCTAATCAATTTATTTTGTTCTTAGTAATCTAGAACCTGCAGTGTTATTTGTTCCCAACAGTGTCATTCATTCCAAATGGCTTTTTTCATTGTGAATTTTAATATTTTAACTATACTTTCAGGTCATCTTATCCATGAATAATTTTCTTAAAAATGCTGTTTTTCAAAATGTATTTCATATATGTAGTAAATATATATATATATATATATATATATATATATATATATATATATGTAGTAAAGTCAAGATAGTTGTATTTAAGACTAATTACCCCAAAACAGTTATCTTCTCAGCTTGAAACTATATTAAATGAAAAGTGAACCAAGAGGGAAGAAATATAAGCACAATGTTAATTCCTAAACAACAGCATTAATTTTCAAAACTCAATGTACAATGGTGCTGAAAATATACAGAAAAGTAAAACATCCCTGAAGATACAAAGATATTAGGTACGAAAGGAAGGGGGACTCAACCTGAAGGTAAATCCTTTAGGTGTAGCAATGAATGGGGGGGCCACCAGGTCCAGTGACAAAAGCACTCATGAAAATAATTCCTTTCAGTTAAGCAGAGTTAAATACAGAGAAGCCATTGCAATGCACAGCAATATGGCTCTAGTAAGGCAATAAAGTTCACAATGGAGTAGGGAACCATGAGGCCTAGAAGAATGTATGTATCCTTCATCCACAGGAGATCTCTGCAAATAGCAGGGATAATCCAACTGGTTCCATGACCAGTAATAAACATGAATCTGACTCAGCATACACAAAATTATATGGGAGAAACAGAGAAATTTATATAATTATTTATCTATTTTCCTATGCAAAGAAAAAGATAAATGAGGAATATAATAAGTAAGATACAATGTGACAAAATCAAGGGAAGAAATTTGAGCTATTGAAACTCAAAAAATATTAGAAAGAAAAGATAAATTACAAATTAACACAAAGAAAATAACCACTGAGTAAAATACATAAGTGACATAGACATATGAATGAGAAAAACTAACAAAAACAAACAGAATTGAAGAAATTTTAAATAAAGATTAGTAAGAGTGGGCAAAATAGTTTCAACACATAAATTTTGGATTTCCCAAATACAGAATATATAATAATGGAAAAACACAAATATTTATATGTATGACTTACCTGATGAAGATTTTTTCTGAAATAAAGAAGCTAATGTATATTGTAAAAGAACACAGCATGTGCCAGAGAAAAATATAGTTCATATCAAAATTTACCCCAATGCAGTTACCACACTATAAAAGTATTAAAAATATATGAAAATATATGAATAAATTATGAATCTTTGGGGTAGCCAAAACCAAGTCAGTCACCTATGATGGAAAAATTTCCAGGCTGGCCTCAGACTTTTCCAAAGAAATATTCAATGTTAGAATAAAAAAATAGAGAATAAAAATATCTGTAATCAAGATAAGAAAATAAGAAACATTTTTAATCTATGTAAGCTACCACACAAGCATAAAGGCTACAGTCCAAATATTTCTGAATATACAAGAACCTAGATAATATTGTTGATGAGGAATCTTCCAGGGTCAAAGAATTAATAAAGAGTATTTTACATATTTATTTGTAGAATTATAGTAAAAGATCAAATGTATCTTTTTTTTTTTAAAGATTTTATTTATTTTTTTGACAGAGAGAGACATAGCGAGAGCAGGAACACAAGCAGGGGGAGTGGGAGAGGGAGAAGCAGGCTTCCCGCAGAGCAGGGAGCCCGATGTGGGACTCGATCCCAGGACCCTGGGATCATGACCTGAGCCGAAGGCAGACGCTTAATGACTGAGCCACCCAGGCACCCAAAATGTATCTTTTCTAAAATAGATTTTATCTTTAGAGAAATTGTACGTTCAGAGCAAAATTGAGTGGAGAGGTCTCTATACCTACTGGCCTCAGGACGGAACAACACCTCTAGTATCAACATCTTCACCAGAGCAGTCCCTTTACTACGATTGCTGAACCTGCGTTGACACATCAACCAAATACATCAACCAAAGTCCATAGTTTACACCAGGGTTTACTCTTCATGTTGTACATTCCATAGGCTTGGATAAATGAACAATGACATGTATATACCTATATGCTTTCATACAAAATATTTTCACTGCTCTAAAAATCTTCTCTGCTCTGCCTGTTCATCACAGCCTACCCACTAATCTCTGGCAACTACTACTGGTCTTTTTACTGTCTCTCCAGTTTTGCCTTTTCCAGAATGTCATATAGTTGGAATCATGAAGTATGTAGCCTCTTCAGATTGGCTTCTTTCACTTATTAATACACTTTTAAGGATCTCCATATCTTTTCATGGTTTGATAGCCCATTTCTTTTTTCTTTTTATTCTCACTTTTTTATTTAAATTCAATTAATTAACATATAATGTATTATTGGTTTCAGAGGTAGGGGTCAGTGATTCATCAGTTGCATATAACACCCAGTGCTCATTACATCACATGCCCTCCTTAATGCCCATCACCCAGTTACCCCATCCTCCCACCCCGCTCCCCCTCCAGCAACCCTCAGTTTGTTTCCTATGATTAAGAGTCTCTTATGGTTTGTCTCCCTCTCTGGTTTCATCTTGTTTTATTTTTCCCTCCCTCCCACTATGATCCTCTGTTTTGTTTTTTAAATTCCACATATAAGTGAGATCATATGATAATTGTCTTTCTCCAATTGACTTTTTTCGCTTAGCATAATACCCTCTAGTTGCAATATGTGGATGGAACTAGAGCTCATTTCTTTTTAGTGATGAATAATATTCCATTGTCTGGATGAACCACATTTTATTTATCCACTAACTTACTGAAGGGACACTTTGGTTGCTTTGAAGTTGTAGCAGTTACAAATAAAGCCACTATAAATATCTGTGTGCAGGTTTTTGTGTGCGGACACAAGTTTTCAACTTGTTTGGGTAAATACCAAAGAATGCATTTGCTGGATCATATGGTAAGACTATGTTTAGTTTTGTAAGAAACCACTAAACTGTTTCCCAAATTAGCTGAGTCATTTTACATTTCCACCAGTAATGAATGAGAATTCCTGTTTTTCCATATTCTCACCAGCATTTGGTGTTGTCAATGTTCCAGATTTGTTGAAGAGACTGTCTTTATCCCATTGGATAGTTCCTGCTTTGATGAATATTAATTAACTATTTGTTGTGGGTTCATTTCTGGGTTTTCTATTCTTACATTGTGTATTATTGATATTAACAGTGTTGTATTATGTTGGTTTGGCTTTTAGCTATATTACCACGTTTTATTATTACATGCAACAATCATTTCTTGTGTTAATTTGATGCTTACATGTATTCAAATAACCTGATTTTGTACAAATAAAAGCCATGGGAATCCAAGGAATTGGATAGCTATAAAATAATGTTTTGAATTTCCTTTATTGGTTCTGCTTGAAAATGCTGGGTTTCTCGAGGGCTGGCCCTAGGAACTCTTCTTTCCTCCCACATACTCTCAGTTAGCAATATCATCACTTCCCAAAGATTCAAATACTATCTTTATATGACCTCCAAATTCATATCCTCAAATAAAACTTTTCTTCTGAACTCAAAACTTGAATATCCAAATGACTACTTGCTATCTCCAATCAGATGTGTCCTAAAGATCATAATTCAGATCACAAGTATAACATACACAAAACAGAAAGCTTGATCTTTTCAAGATTTTTTTTCCTACTTCATGTCTCCCCCATCAAGTTAAATATTATCACTATCGATCAGGCAAGAAACCCAACTATTATCCACAAGTCCTCAAATGTCTAACCACATATTCATCAGAATAACAGTAATGTTTTGTGTCATGGAGTTTAATGAATGTATCACAGAGTTTTATGTCAGATAGTGGAGTGAGGTGAGAGATTAAGTCCTATTTTATGTCTCCAGAGGAAAGAATCAATGGCTGGAAGTTATAGGGAGGTGGGTTTTGGCTCATTGGGATAAAAATCTACGTAAGTCAGCAATGTTAAAAATAGTGTTTTTTGTCCTGATTCTATTTTAAAGTATAATTTAAGTTCTACCTCCTTTTTCTCTTTATTATTTTTTAAAGATTTTATTTATTTGAGAAAGAGAGCGCAAACAGGGGGCAGGGGGTGGAGTAGAGGGAGAGGGAGAAGCAGACTCCCCACTGAGCAGGGAGCCTGACGTGGGGCTCGATCCCAGGACCCTGGGACCATGACCTGAGCCGAAGGCAGACGCTTAACCGACTGAGCCACCCAGGTGCCCCATTCCTCTTCATCACTGCTGACCACTTCAGACAGGACTTGGAGTATGGATGATTACACAAAATAACCTCTCTCCCAACTTCCACATTTGCTCGCCTCTGGTCCAGTACTAGACAGTAATAAATGAACCTTCTCCAGTGTCAATCAAAGGACATCACTCCCTACTAATTAAAATTTTTCAGTGGCTTCTCATTGCACTCATACTTAAAATCAAATCACACTTCTTACTAAGGCTCATGATAGGGTCTTATCACTGCATATTTTCAGAAACCTCATTTTGTCCACTCTCAACCCCTCTTATCAGAAATTGTGTTGGACTTCATTAAATATCTTGGACACAGGAAGAATTATGCCAGGAATATGTTCTGTACCTTTTTTTTTATATATGATTAGCTTCTTCTCTTTCTTCAGCTATAGCTCAAATGTCATTTTCTTAAGATCTCCCCTGACTAATGAAAATCTATTTTTTCAGTCTCTTTTTTTTCATCATGGCACTGATTTATAACTTGCAATTGTTTCAGTTGTAGGATATATGTTCTACATTCTTACTTTCACCACTGGAAGGTGAGCTTTTTAGTAGAGAACTAGTGATATCATGTTCACCTTTGTATCCCTAGTACCTAGAGCAGGTCCTGCCTATTAGGTCCTTGGTAAATATTTGTGGTTGAATACATCCGGGAAGAAGTTTTAAATAGGCAGTTGAATTTTTGAGTTTTAAATAGGCAGGCAAAGAAGTTTGGGAGAGCTTCCTAAATGAGATCTACATTTAGGGAGATGTGTGGGTGTACCCATACACACACACACACACACACACACACACACACACACACATTGTACTAGAAAGAGGAAAACATCACATCAGCTAACATATCACATCTGTAATCAGGATAATTCACTAGTGTTATATAAGTGGATCCCAGATAAGGTCATATAAAAAGTTTTATCTTAGGTCCACTAAATTAATTTCCTTACTTGTTTCTTGGAAACATTTAACATGTTCAATTTTAATTTTCTAGAAATCCCTAACAAAGGGAGTTGCCTTAAGCATAATCAGAATAGCTATTACATAGAGGAAATTCATCAACCCTTTGCCCCAGGTGCCTCAGGTCATCAATAATTCCTCTATGCTACCTCCATCAGATTTTTTTTTTTCACCATTCCCACCTGTTGACTTCCCTTATCATGGAGGAAAATACATTGGTTTTTACAGACTGGGCTCTGAAAGTGAAGAGCAGTCCCGTTAAGAATGATACATTTAGTATTAGTTCTCTCAGTTTTTCTAAGCAGCCCTCTTATTTGCAAGTACATAGGTAATTTGAGGTGGAAGTAGGAAAACAATCTGGACAGGGTAGATATATAAACAATTAATTCATTACACAGACCTAGTGAAACCTGACAAATTCCTTATTCATTTATGGTAAAGGTTTTTCCTTCTTAACAGCTCCTTTGTCCCACCTTACAACACGGCTTCCATAAAAGGACATGTCCCTGGGAAGGTGACCACAGTTGTGCATGGTTTGAAAGATGGCACTTGCAGGATGATTGAAACAGTGAGAAATTACACAATAGCAAAGATATTTTTATATGTGTGTGTATAGATAGGTCGAGAGACATATATGTGTGTAGAACTGTTTTTACTTCACATGCATACAAAAAAACTTGAACCAAACTCAAAACACAACTGGGGCAGTTGATGATAAAATATAAAATACATAACATAAAAGAGAAAAAGAAGGAAAGGAGAAAAGTACTTCAGAAAATACTAGATGATAAATTAAACAACTGTGCACATAACAACTGCTTATGTAAAGGGAAATACAACTGAACTTGACCAAAATATTCATCAGAATAAAACATATTTTCCGTGTGCCATGATCCTTCGAAAAGGAGGTTGGTCTTATTCTGTGTGTCTCCAAAGAATAGGATCAATGATCAGAAGTTAAAGGGAGGCAGGTTTTAGCTCATTTGGATGAATCCCTGCATAAGTCCGCACTGAACAAAAATGGATGAGTGGATACCCAGAGTACAGAGTTTACCATAGCTAGAAGAATTCAGGCCTGAGAAGGACACTGTCTTCTTGGCACGAAGAAGGAATTTCTACATTGGGAGAAATATTAGAATAAATTATGTGTTCAGTGTTTTATTTCTGTTTCTTAGCTTACTATTCAGCTTTCTTAGTAAATACTTTTCCTTCCCTTCAGAATATATATTCTATATCAACAAGTCCCTACCCTTAGGCTAGCTGTCTTTCTTTAACTTTTATACAGAATAATAAAGCACAAAGTACTGCATACCATTAACCTAGGAACATTAGAGATATCTTTGGTGAATAGTAACACAGTCTTGATTACCCTTTTCAGCACAGATTGTATGATTTCACAGTCAAGTAATCAAATACTAAATTCACTTAAAACAAAGCCATAAGCAAAAGAAAACCTCATGCAAAGGAAAGATTTTAAGTGTTTGTACCAGGAGGTAATTTGGCTACAAGGTATTGTCTCCTAACTCAGTTAAGTTAGGAAATACCTTATTTTTAAAATATAGCTCTCCTTTCATTATATTTTTACATAGATTGAGTTTTCTCAATAATACTTTATAACCTTTCACTGAGATAGTTTTTGCCTAGTATTTATATACCATTCAGGAGTACTCTTAGTTTGTATGTTTCAGGAGGGAAAAAAAAAATCAAGCACATGCCTAATCATGTATAAGAATCAAAATCCAGAATTGTTTTTAAAAAGCAAAGTTATCTGTTTTCATTAAATTACAAAAACAATCTTTTTTTTTAAAGATTTTATTTATTTATTTGTGAGAGAGAGAATGAGAGACAGAGAGCACGAGAGGGAAGAGGGCAGAGGGAGAAGCAGACTCCCCGCTGAGCAGGGAGCCCGGTGCGGGACTCCATCCCGGGACTCCAAGATCATGACCTGAGCCGAAGTCAGTCGCTTAACCAACTGAGCCACCCAGGCGCCCCTACAAAAACAATCTTAAATTACTAGATGCAATTAAAGAATCATAGGCTATCCAAGGTAGACTGACTTAAAGAAATGTTTAGTCTAGGTTTTTGTCCCTAAGAGGAATGAAAGCAATTTTATTAATTATAATTCTCTAATCTATCCTGAAACATTTTTAGGGGAAATATTTAAATTATCATATTTGGTTAGCCTGAACCTTCAGTACTTATAACACTGTTCTACTAATATGTGTTGATGGTCAACTTGGAGGTGAGGAATTTCTTTCTGGACTGCTAAGGAATTTCTAACAGAATTCAGGATCTCCACATAATCACATCACTTGCAAAGGTCTCCTGGGTCAAAATTCCTTCGTGTGAAGAAGTTTGATATGTCCCTCTTGTCATTTCTGCCTATGCTCCAGCTACAGTGGACATGTTTCAGACCACAGAAATGCCAAGTTATTGATATCTCTGAATTTGGAAGCAAACTTCACACTGTGACCAAAAAGAGCTACCATCCTCCACATTCACAGGGCACACAGCTATTCACATATCAAGATCCAAGTCAAGTCACTTTTCTGATAAAACTTACCCTGACATCTGGCTCAGTAGAAATTCCCTTCTCCGTTAGCTGCAAGTTTTTTAAAAGGCTAAAGTTGAGTGATTGATGCAAAACACCAATCGACACTTGCAACACCAAGAGACTCCTGCAAAGTTTAATGAAGGTAAAGGTTTTTACTCATTTACCCACAGGCACCCACACAGAGTGGGAAGCACAGTTGTTTATGATTAGGATGCAATCTTCCTATGCCTACAAATCCCCATGGAGAGGTTAAAATAGAAATTGTCTCACTTCAGGCAAAAATCACTATGGGGTCTTCACAATCTCCCTACACCACTCTCAGAGGTATGTTTATTTTCCTGATTCATTTGAAATGTTTAGAAAACTCTGGCCACATGCCTGCCTTCTCCACTGTCTGCATGCTGTTATAACCCCAAATGTTTAGTGAGACTTGTTGAGTTGATGGGCAATTTCCCGGGAGTAACATCCCTTAACAAACTCATGTTTCAGTCTTTCCTGATTTCTATTTCTGAAGTATCTTCCCGTAGGACTCACAAAGATGTACTGGCTCACCTATGTAATTTATTGGATTTGTTTATTCGTATCTGTATCTCTCCTATTAAATGTCCATCACTCAAAGGCAACATAGGATCTTTCTTGCTTGTAACACCAGTATCTATCAAAATGACCAGCACATAAATATTATTATACTGGTTACAATAAAGCATAAAAACACATTATTTACTTCTACTTGTATTATGGTAAGATTTCTATGCAGTTGAAGATAGGTGACGATTTGCCATTATGTATTTTTATCTTGAATCAGCCAGAAAAATAAATAAAAATGTCCTTTACATATTATTTGACCCCGGTCATCATTCATCTTATTTACAACTCTTTATTCTCTCATTTTTAAAGAATTTGTAAATTCCCTTGTTTTCCAATTTTCTATAGCTTGCCCTTCTTTTATTTATTCTTTAGTATACTTTCCTCTCTTCTCTCTGCATACAGTCCCTCAGCAAAAATTCAAGAAACCACTCCATGGCTCCTAAAATTACTCTGAAAGATGATTTACAAATTTTTAGATTCAGTCTCCATTTCTTTTTCATACTTCTGTCCTAATCTTAAGAACTATCATGCATTAACATCTATATCTCCTTACATCATCTAAAATTCAATTATTTAAAATAATACTCTCCTACACAAATTTTTCTATTTCTATTAATAAAATTATAATTATCTCAGTCATCCACACATCCACCCTTAAAATCATATTACTTTTTTTCATTGTAACTACATACAAGCAATTTTTTTTTTCTCATATCATACAAAGATCTCTTTCTCTTCCTACTACTTATATTTTAAGCTACTAACTTTTGTGGTAAATTGTCATTTGGTGACTCAAACTAATTTGCTATTCCCACCGAATCCATGGTAAAAGAGTTTAGTGAAGGAACACCTTGTATCTGTGGTCTGGGCCCAAGATAATTGCACTTTTTTTTTCTACATGACAGCTTGGGATCCAAAAGAAAATATGCCTGCAAACAAGGTGAAAAGGACATCACCTTTACAACCTAGCCTCAAAAAAACAGCAACATTTATTTTACATTCTCTTGGTTACAAATAAGTAACAAGGCTGTTCAAGATTTAAGAGGACAGGACATAAATCCACACAATAGGAAAACTATAAAGGTCACATTGTAAAAAAGCATACGACATGGCAGAATCTGTTTTTACTATCAATGAAAAATACATTTTGCCACAGTCTACTTGTTAGCCACAAATCGTATCATTTCTATATTCAAAGTACACTCATTCTTTCCCCCCAAACCCTCAAAATCTCACCTCTTTACAACATTAGCTCTCAAACTATGTGCCCAAGGTCAGATACTTCATGATCTCCACCACGTTAAAAAGCGGAAGAGACTCATTAAGTGTAGTTCCTCTGGTAAGGTAAAAAGACAAGATATCTACTAGTCCTACAGCCAGCATGCAATGGCGTGACAAGCATAGAATAACAATCACAGACACTCTGTACGGGACTGTTTGGGCTGCCATAACAGAATGCCATAGATTGGGGTGACTTAAACAACAGAAACTTATTTTCTCACAATAGGGGAGGCTGGAAGTCCAAGATCAGTGCGCCAACAGGGTTGGTTTCTGGTAAGACCCCTCTTTCTGGCTTATAAGATGGCCACCTTCTTTCTGTGTCCTCACGTGGCTTTTTCTCTGTTCATACATACCTTTGGTGTCTCCTCTCCATCTCATAAGGACATCAGTTCCACGGAATTAGGGCTTATCTTTATGACCTATTTAACCTTAATTACCCCCTGAAAGACACTACCTCCAAATACAGCCAGATAAGGGATTAGGGCTTCAATATATTAATTTTAAGGGGACAGAATTCAATCCATAACACACTTGTATTCATAATTCATTAGTCGCTAATCCAAAGCATTTCTAAAATTCAGCCAGAATAATTTTCCCACTTCCTTGATTAAGGCTTATCTGTGCTTTAGTGGAGTTCTCCCTGTCTCCTGTCTCTATCATTTGGGTTCTTTCTTCCACACTCTGTGTAATCCCTTCTTACTGCATAAAGTGGCCCAGTCTGCAACTGAGTAACTTTCTACAGTTTGCTATCTAAAAAGGTCCTTTTATTGCATACCCATTAACTCTTTTGGTTCAAAAATGATACAATTTCTTTAAAATGTAATGGACTTACTGTGAATCAATTGATAATCTACTCTGTTTAAAAAAAAAAAAAAAGTAAGCAAAGAAAACTACCCTGACACCAGCAGCCATTCTGTCAACCATTGTGTCAAAGTAAAATATATCCCTCAAATCTAACTTTATCTACAACCACATGACTTGACCTGACCAGAACACAGTGGAAAGGACTTTGCATGTTCAACCAAACTGAGAGAAATCAATCCAGAGGATGAGAGAATCCAAATATATTATTTCTAATAAATGTGAATTATGAGAAAAGTCACAGATGCTCTAGATGCTAAATCCGAAAGACCATCCCAGAGTATGGCATGTTAAACGAAAATCATACACAAGTCAAATTTGTAGTAAGTAGATACCTCAAGCAATTCATTTAGTATCTGAAGAATACAGTTGCAGAAAGGAGAATACAGTATAGGATAGAAAGGCGGAAAACAAATATATAAATCCAGCACAGACATCTAAATTTTCTAATTGTCCTGATCTCAGGCCATACTACTGCCTCTGTATTCCATGATATTCTCATGTAGACATCATTAACCATCCTTCCATGCTTCACTTTCCGTAATTTTGTATCTCCTTTATAATTTCCAAATAATCTCTAACAAGAAAAATTTACGGAACAGGATTGTCAAAAATATTTCAGCGTTGTTGATCACAATGGCAACTTTTGAGATGAATTAAAGAGACTACCAAACACATTACGAGTGGAATTATTTTAAAAATAGCCTTTTAAACCATTTAATGGACAGGTCAAAATTGTATAATGAAATTATTAGTATTCCCAAAAGTCATTCCATAGAAAAACAATACACAAAAGGGAAACAAACTGTACTTTAAAAAAGCAAAATTAAAATTTAGGCATTCATTTATTTATAACTATTTTTTAAATCTAATACTTATGATAAATTTATAATGTGATTCAATCTTGTTTTGATTTACATTCACTTTACATATTTTGAAATATTTTATTAAAAACAAAAAACTTAAAATTCATTAATATAATTGTTATAAATTATTCCAAAATGAAATATTTGGATAGAAAGATAATTCAGATTTTTTCAAGTTGTTTCAATTATCTAAAATTCTAGATGTATTCAGTTGAAACCCAAAAGTAGATACTAATAATTTTGTCATTTTTTTAAAGATTTTATTTATTTATTTGAGTGACAGCACAAGTGGGAGTCAGGGCGGGGGGTGGGGGTAGAGACAGAGGGAGAAGCAGATTCCCCAAAGACTGTGGAGACTGACTCAGGGCTCAATCCAAGACCCTGAGATCATGACTTGAGCCCAAGTCAGAAGCTTAACCAACTGAACCACCCAGGCACCCTATAATTTTGTCGTTCTTATTTGAATAATCAGATAATGAATACAAAGACCTATTTTTTTTCCCACATAGCAAGAATCAGCTAATCAATACTATAAATAAGAATGTTAGCACTCATCTAATTGGAAAACCAAGTAATCATCTCCCCAGGGTGCCTTAACCAACAGACCTTAAGAATTAAGGTCTTAAGAAACTAAAGAAACTTAAGAAACTAAAACTAATTATATTCAAACTTAAAACTTGGTGACAATATTTAAAATTATGTCAAACTCGCTAATTTTCTAAGTCTGAATATTTTCTTTCAACCAAAAATGTCACACATGCAACAGAGCATCCAGAAAGTGTAAAAGCAAACAAAACAATGATTTCTGAGAAAAATAAATAAATCTAGTGTTCCAAAACTGAAATAACACATTTTCAGAACTCTTAAATTCATATCCTTAAAGTAAATGAGTAAAACCTAAATCCATAAATGTACAGGAGATCTCTGCTTTCAAAAATATCATCATTTCTTGGGCAGAAGACATGAACAGACATTTCTGCAAAGAAGATATCCAAATGGCCAACAGACACATGAAAAAGTGCTCAACATCACTCGGCATCAGGGAAATACAAATCAAAACCTCAATGAGATACCACCTCACACCAGTCAGAATGGCTAAAATTAACAAGTCAGGAAACGACAGATGTTGGTGAGGATGTGGAGAAAGGGGAACCCTCCTACACTGTTGGTGGGAATGCAAGCTGGTGCAGCCACTCTGGAAAACAGTATGGAGGTTCCTCAAAAAGTTGAAAATAGAGCTACCCTACGACCCAGCAATTGCACTACTGGGTATTTACCCCAAAGATACAAATATAGTGATCCAAAGGGGCACCTGCACCCCAACGCTTATAGCAGCAATGTCCACAATAGCCAAACTATGGAAAGAGCCTAGATGTCCATCAACAGATGAATGGATAACGAAGATATGGTATATATATACAATGGAATATTATGCAGCCATCAAAAGGAATGAAATCTTGCCATTTGCAACAACATGGATGGAACTAGAGGGTATTATGCTAAGTGAAATAAGTCAATCAGAGAAATACAAGTATCATATGATCTCACTAATATGAGGAATTTGAGAAACAAGACAGAGGATCATAGGGGAAGAGAGGGGAAAATGAAACAACATGAAACTGGAGAGGGAGACAAACCATAAGACACTCTTAATCTCGGGAAACAAACTGATGGTTGCTGGAGTGGAGGGGGGTGGGAGGGATGGGGTGGCTGGGTGATGGACACTGGGGAGGGTAGGTACTATGGTGAGCACTGTGTGTGTAAGACTAATGAATCACAGACCTGCACCCTTAAATAATACATTATATGTTAATAAAAAAAAATCTAAAAAATCATCATTTCTAATTCTGCCAGTTCAATCAACTTTGCTGATGTGGAAGTAGATTTTAATTAGCCCCTTATTACTGACTATCAGCAATAAAGATATTGAGTCCTTATAGCATTCTTTTGTTTTTCTTTTTCTTTCCTTTTTTCCAGCTTAAATGGGGTATAATTGACATATAACATTGTTTAAGGTGTACAACTTTTGATTTGTTACACTTACATATTGCAAAAATGATTATCAACACAGTTTTAACTAACACCTCCATCACATCACATAATTACCATTACTTATTTTGTAGTGAAAACAGTTAAGCCCATTTCCTTCCTCTGGCTTGGTGATCCTCGCTATCTCTAGAATTTCCCTAGGTAACAGTCTTTTTATCCTATACAATCCTAACACTGGAAAGCCACCTTATTCTTATAGGTATGACTATTCCCAGCTGTCTGTATATCATGTTAAATCCTGTCTAATTTAGGGCGCCTGGGTGGCTCAGTCGGTTAAGCGTCTGCCTTTGGCTCAGGTCACTATCTCAGGGTCCTGGGATTGAGCCCCACATTGGGCTTTCTGCTCAGCAGGGAGTCTGCTTCTCCCTCTGCCTCTGCCCCCCCCCCCGCTCGTGCACACTCTCTCTCTCTCTCTCTCAAATAAATAAAATCTTTAAATATAATCTTGTCTAATTTAAATCATGAGACCCAAGTGTAATATATGCTATAATAATATATGCTGACATATATTATTATTATTATAGTAATATAAAAAATAATCTGGACTTTTAAAACATTTTGTTTAAGCTTTATTGAGGAGCCATCCTTGAGGAAAAATTTTGAATTGAACTGCTAAAAATGAGTAATATGAAATAATAAAAAAGTGAAATTATCATGTGGATAATAATCAATTTCTGAAAATATCTCATATAGATAGAAACTTGTTTTTTTCTAGATGTTTCTTAAATATTTATATGAAGCATAGCTATATATCAGAAACTTTACTTAATAAAATTAAATCTATATTTTTGGATTATACTTATATTTTAACGGAAATTGAGGATAGATATTTTGTTCTGAGTATGGCTTAAGATAATTTTTTATACACAGAAGCACATACTCTGCCAAAAAAGAGAAAGGTACTATACTTTTAGATAACATAGGTAAATTGATGCATTACAGAAATTCTGCACATCATTTATACATGTCCAAATGTAATAGCATAAAATGCATCATCATAAATCATTTCCCTTTCATTATTTAAAGTATAGTAAGGTCACCTCCAAAGTTAAGACAATATTAGCCATTTTATTCATTATGGGATGGAAAATAAAACAAGTAATCTCTTTTAGGACTGCAAGTACATTTTCCTTTTGAATTTTGTTTCTTCTCCCTCTCTTTTATATTTGATGTTGGTTTTACCAGGGAAACAAAGCCCATGACAATGTGAAACATAAATTTCCTGAGCTAAATGGAGTCCATTAAGTGAAACACTGAATGCAAACCTGTTAGATAAGGAATGGCAGGTTACTATAAATTAAGCAATAGCCATTCTGGAGAGTGTGACAGTAGAATTTTAAAAATCTCAGTGACTCATTTATCAACAACTAAGAATACATCCTGTTTACAAAGATAAAATGTTAAATAAAGAATGGGAAAAAAAATCCTTCATAAAATCCTTCTTTCTATTTTTGACAATACATAACAACATACTATAATTAGATAACTGTTGAATCCATACTGCCTGCTGACAGTATGATTATGTAAGGCCTAGGAAATATAAATTTTTAAAATTTACATGAATTTAATCTATAAGTCATTTTGAAGGGTTTGGGCTATTGTGAAAAGTCAAGGAGAAAGTTTTTGTGTGTTAATATCGAAAATGAGAGTCTAATTCTCACCTATTGATGACAAAAAGGGATATATGAAGATGATAGATAGGCAGAGAGATGGATAACCAGTTCACACTTTCTTTTATCCCACACATGGCATTTGTACCCTAAAAAGTATGTGCTTTGAGAATATGAAGGGAGTGAAACATACATTTAAAGATATTAATTAGTTATAGCAGAAGGGAAATTCTTACACCCTTAATGATGTTGATGTTGGTGATGAATTTCCCCACAAGATGGGTTTGCTTGTCCAAACAAAAATAACCCCACAAAAGGAAACAAATTATAGGATTGTAAAAGGGGCTAAGTAAAGACTACATGTAAATAAATGCTCTTTTCAAAATTCCTATTACAACTCATGACTAGCACCTCTTCCTATGTGAAGGATTGTAAATTCCTAAATAGCTAGAGCTGTTGTTTCCATTATGTGACAATTAATTGTTGAAAGCACCTCACCAGTACCCTAACTCAATTTTGCTCAATAGTTTTGGCACTTGACATCTATTTAATGAGCATAAGCTCATAGGTGAAATAAATATTTTAGGTAACTTTATAAAGAGAGAGATTTACCCCAATTTTTACCTCACAAAAATAGAACATGAAATGACTGTAAATTAGTAGCTATAATCATTTCATATTATTGGCAGGCATTATACTGACTATAAACTCACCAATGGATCTCTGGTTAGGTGACAAGTAGCTTGAACTATACTCCAATCTCACATCCATCAGAATCTTTTCTTACTGTTTACTTCTACCAAATTAGAAAGTATCAACAGCCGTTAAGTCCCTGGATTTAATATTTCATAATTTTATCAGAGAATTTCAGATATTTCAGAAAGAATGAACTCTGATAAGTTAAAGAGAATTCTCACTGAATATCCATTGCTTGAAAAAGTGCATATCACACCAAAATCCAGAAAGTCAACTGTTTTAACCTAGGAGAAAATGTCGTGGGACTATATCATAGATTGTAAAATAATTCTCATTGTTATGTATTATCTTAGTTGAGTCCCCCAAATAGCAGACCCCGAGAGAAGGATTAAGCACATGTCATCACTATGGGGCGTGCAGAAACCATGGAAGGTGAGAGGCAAGTGATAAAGAAAGTACAGGCCAACAAGGGGAGCATTAAACCAGCTACTGCAGTGAGTGACTAAAGCTTAAAGTCTTAGAGAAAATCTTGGAAATGGTATAAAATTCTTGCTTCAAAATTATTTAAGGGCGAAGGAACTAGAGTAAGTACCGTCGTAGATCTATCAGCCAATGATTGGTTAAGGGCTGCCTCCAAAGAAAATTAAATTCTAGCCAATTCCAACCAGGCATACTGATAGGCAAAGCATACTCTGGCAACCCAGGGTGACATTCTGACCCTGATGTATATGTTGACCACCAGAAGTCAAGCTGATGGACACTAAAACATAAGCAGATCTTACAGTACATTGGAGGAACACTGAGAGTGTTTAATGCATTTTTCTTTACCAGAAGAATTCACATTACACATCAACATGATGGTATGTTTCTTATAAGCATTTATAAAGTTCTTCTTACCTGCAGATTTTTTTGTTACTATTTTTAAATTAATTTTATATTTCAATTATTCACTTGGAAGACACTGATCAGCCTCTGTGATTTAGAGATAAATTATGCAAAGCAGTGTTACACACAAGGAGAGTCTGAGGAAATGACCTGAAAATGCATTAACAAAACATATTTCATTCTATTAACTGATTTTTATTTTACATTTTAGTATGTTTACAGAGCATCTAATTTCTTGTGCCACTGGTGAAAGGTATATGAGAGTTCTGTATTATTTTTGCAATTTCTTTGGAAGTTTAAATTTAAATAGTTAATTTTTTTTAATGTTTAAGAAGACTGTGTTTTGACAACAAAAGCAATAAATATCTAATGTGAATGCTACATAATTAATTATCATAATCATATTTCATATATGTCACATAGATATGCCATCGCTTAACTCCCTTTTAATCTCATAACTGTTTGACACTGGATAGACTTTCAGGAAACACAACTATTTTTCTGAGCTTCAATGTGAAAACACTACCCTATCAATACATTGCACAAGGCAGGCTGTGACACATCTTTAAGGTGAGATTGTAGTAGAAGAAATGAGATGCTCTGTATTTGCTACTTTCCCAGAACTTAAAACAAAACAAAAATTTTGATGAACCAAAGATCAGATATTAACTATTTATAACAGCTGTTATTAATTACTTTCTTCCCTAATGACTATGTGATAATTAAATGACAGAAATGTCATAATTCATGCAGAAGGAATTATATCCTCATAGAACTACTTGTTAGGGGACACCTGGATGGCTCAGTGGGTTAAGCATCTGCCTTCACCTCAGGTCATGATCCCAGGGTCCTGGGATTGAGTCCTGCATTGGGCTCCTTGCTCGGCAAGGAGCCTATTTCTCCCTCTGCCTGCCACTCCCCCTGCTTGTGCTCTCTCTCTCTCTCTGACAAATAAATAAAATCTTTTAAAAAAATAAAAAAGAACTACTTGTTAGTAAGTAGAAGTGAATCTGTTATTCAGAGGACAATACAAAATCTTATTTGTACAGACCCTGTTAGCCTAGAAGAACCTCTTTTGGCTCAGGCTGGTATACTGTTGTCTTAAATCTCATTCACTGTTGATTATAGGATGCCATGGCCCAACTTCTCGTTCACCATCCGACTCTCATGGAGCATTCAAGGGAATGGACTGAAACATTCTGTGTTCTTACCAAATACAAGGCTTATAAACGTCTCAGCTAAAAATCTCTCCCCTGTCATGCATCACTGCATATATAAAAATGGCTAAAGCTTTTACTAATGAAATACCAAAAAAAAAAAAAAAGAAAAACTAAAGTAACAACACTGCTAACTTCAAAATATAACAAAGATCCTTCATGACATTAAAATGATCTCTAAAATATTTCCCTTGTGAATCACGATAGGATAAAGAGATGTCATATAGATATGTATGAGAATGAAATGTTATGGGAGGTGACCTATAATTTATATATTGCTTGAAAACTTAAGGACATATGGTTAAATCTATTTATATATTTTACAGTATAATAAATAAAAAGAAATTCCCTAACATTTCCTTATTTAATATAGACATGTCAATGTGTTTATATGCTGAATTATATGATCAAGCTCTTGCAAGCTATAAATCAGTCTTTGACTAGTGCTCTTATTTTTATTCTGTCACAATACATTTTCTAAATAAGGCATTATGTTTATAGTAGTTGAATATATGAGTCAATAAATAGCTCTTGAAGGAGATGGAATGCCAAAACAGAGCAGAGATGTTTGATAACCACCAAACCATCTGTTTGTAATATGTATCAATATGACGGACATTATTACCACTAGTCTAAATTTTCACACAACAAAGGAATCAACAACTCAATGTAGTCTCTGCCAAAGTTGTATTCTTTTCAATCAGTTTGATATTTTGTCAATGAATAAAATAAATAAAGCATATTATAGCAAAGCTCAATATAAAACTATTCCCTATTGCAAATTGAGGTTAGGGAATCGATTCTTTATGTAATATCTAATGTTAGAAAATTTTCTTTATTTTAATAAGTGTACCTGTTACATTACGCAGTCTTTCCTTTTGATTTCTTCTGTCACGTTTCAAAATTTCACTTGTGAACATTCAAGCGACAACTCATGCCTTAAAAACAGGTTAGTATTTTTATTGTTTTAAGTCATCAAATGCACAGAAACCACTATAGTGTATATACTGAGAAGCCAAAATGAGTTGTTCATTAGCCTACTGAGGGATCTTGACAGTAAATATGAATTATGTAAGAAAGAAGCTATCTAAAGCATTTATAGCTACAGACATTAAAGAGCAGCTTCATTGATTAGAGTCCTAAACTCTCGCAGATAATCAGTGTTCAATTTCAACTTTTTCTTTTAAAGAACTAACCTTCCAGTTTAGAGACAGAAATATACTCTATATGTTTCACTCTTTCTTTTAGGGAACTATTTTAAAGAAAATTTTGTTTAAAGCTAAAGGAAAATGAAAAGAGGCAGTAGGACTTTCTCAGGTTAATACTATTAAGTGGTATTAAATAAGAATGATTTGAACTATTTTATAATATTGCTCTTCTGTGTTATGAGTGGAATATAAAATTTGTTTCTCATAAATCACTCTGATAAAGGGAAAGCAAAAAAATGCAAATAATTGTGCCACTTACTAATCATGTTCAAGGAAGTCCTTTTAGTTATATGAATCTGTGTGTTTATCCGAAAAATGGAGTATCTACTTGGTCTCCATTACAGAAGTATTTTAAACTTCAAGTAAAAACATGACTGTCAAAAAACTTTGAAATTTAAACCAGCTTATAAATATAAAGAATATACTTAATTAAAATTTTATTATGGAACAGAAACTTTATAAGACCCTTTTTATTACTTACTATTGGCTTGGCATTTGCTGTGTTATATAAAGTACCAAGTACCACATCTTGTTTCAGAGCATGGACTTTGGAATCAGATCAATATGAGTTCAGTCCGTGACCAGCTAAGTCATCTTCAGCATTTACATCACATCTTAAAGCCATGGTTTCTTTATTTATAGAATGAAGATAATGTTATCTATCTTAATTATTGCTGCTGTTTGTATGTTTTAGGTCTATGTCTTACAGCCTTCAAATTTGAAATCATAGCCCTATCTACTGGGTAAGAAATAGGTCAAAACTAATTTGGCTGAGGCTGCACAGCTAGAAAGTAGGAGACATAAACCTAAATCCCAGGTGTGTCTGACACCAAAGTCTCTGTGCAATTCATTAGATTTGGCCATGGAAACTTTCTATGAACAAAAATTACAGAGAAGCTAAATGTATTTGTAATATGTTTTATGATGGAACAGCTCTAGCTGAAGGTGGTGCTTTTAGGGTTTATAGAAAAGATGCTCACACATCCTCACTCTCTCTATCTATGGCCCTTCCCTGCCACAGTGGCAGTTAACAGGGCTCTAAATACCCCATGAGCCCAGTGGAACAGCCTGACAGCCACTATATTTTATTACAGTGTTCTATAATGACGTGCAATGAATAGGCCAAAGAGAACACACTACAGAAAGTTCCCCTAATGTATACAATTTTGAAAATATTCCTATAATCTGGAAAAAAATTACCAACTACTAAAGCAGCATCAGAAATCCCATGAACCGCATTTGACTGAAAGGAGAACATTATACCATTTGTGGGTACCCCCGAGCTTCTGTGCAGTGAAAGGAGAGCAGAGAATAGAGCAACCTGTACGTTAGTTCTATAGACTGTGCTTTTTGTCTCCTAAAATGAATTTGAGTAACTTCTGGAGAGACTGATAGATGCAGATGTTATAGATACAGATATATAGATTCCATGATGTTTATCATGGAATGATAACAAGATATGAACAAGAAATGAACTGCACATCAATCCTGTGAAAATGAGGACAATGAGCACAGACTTTAGTGGCTGAGAGTCTGGCTCTAGCAGGAAGGATCAAGAGTTTGAAGGAGAAATAGTTAAATGGTTTTTCTTTTCTTTTTGTCTTCATGTAACACATTGCAGTCTGTTTATTTTGAGACAAAAAATCAAACATGAGTGATAAAGTAGCTCCCCAGAAGAATAAAACCAGGTGAATGGCTTAGATTTCAATAGTGGAGGGGCAAATATTCCTCCATCTCAGGGAAAACAGGAAATATCCAATGAGATCAAGTGTAGATAAATTTATAAGATGTTAGGAAATTCAGGAAGTTCACATCTAATTATTTTTATATTATATTTTGAAGTAAGAAGCAAGATCATCTATGGATAATGGGGGAGGTGGGTAAGGGTGGTAAAGGGGACTTCAGGAGCTCAGTGAAGATTCTTAATAGCCACCAAAGGGAATAATGAAGGTGCTGACTAGTGACCTACAATAGAATTGCCAAAAAGTGTTGAAGAGACAGCCGATATTGGGAACCATGAATTTTTTTTTATATATAAAGATTTTATTTATTTATTTGAGAGAGAGCATGAGAGAGAGAGAGAGAGTGCATGAGCAGAGGGGAGGAGTAGAGAGTAGAGGGAGAAGTAGGCTGTAGGCTCCCTGCCCCACCTACCAGGGAGCCCAATGTGGGACTCGATCCCAGGACCCTGGGGATCATGACCTGAGTGGAAGGCAGATGTTTAACCAACTGAGCCACCCAGGCACCCCAGGGGAACCATGAATTTCTAATGACTCTTAGTAATTTTTGTTTGTAATTTTTCTTCAGCAGCACTTAGGAGTATGGGTATAGAAACAGGGAACATCAGATGGTAACTAGACTTATTGTGGTGATTATTTCACAACATATACAAATATTGAATCAGTATGTTGTACACCTGAAACTAATGTTATATGTCAATTATACCTCAAAAATAAAATCAATTCAGGGGCGCCTGGGTGGCTCAGTCGTTAAGCGTCAGCCTTCGGCTCAGGTCATGATCCCAGGGTCCTGGAATCGAGTCCCACGTCGGGCTCCCTGCTCGGCAGGAAGCCTGCTTCTCCCTCTCCCACTCCCCCTGCTTGTGTTCCTGCTCTCGCTATCTCTCCCTCTGTCAAATAAATAAATAAATAAAATCTTTAAAAAAAATTTAAAAAAATAAATAAAATAAAATAAATTCAGAGAAATTGTACAAACTTATTCTTCCAGTGATTTTTTCTAAAATGGCAAAAAAAAGTGGAAAAAGATTTTTTTAAAAAGATTTTTAATATAAAGATAATTCTAGGAAGCTCTTTGCACCCTGGGTTCAGCACAGTGTTTTTTTCAGTGAATGGAAGGAATACCTATTTTGTAGTGCATGTAGTCAAGTGTTTAAAACACTTGTAATAAAGATGTTTGTAACAAGCTACTTGCAAACTGCATTCAGCACAGTTTTCTTTCAGTGAATGGAAGTGAAATACATTCCATAATGCATGTAGTGAAGTATTTTTTTGTAACATTTTATTTATTCATTTGACAGAGAGAGAGTGTGTGTGAGAGAGCACAAGCAGGGGGAGCTGCAGAGGGAGAGGGAGAAGTAGGCTTCCCGGTGAACAGGGAGCCCAATGCAGGTTGGATCCCAGAATCCTGGGATCATGACCCAAGCCGAAGGCAGCCACTTAACCAACTGAGCCACCCCAGTGTCCCTGTAGTGATATATTTAACAAGACTTGTAATAAAGATATTTTGTTATAGGCTAAACAAAAAAACAGAGAATGTGATTATGGGATTAATGTATTATTGGCCTTTTGCTGCATGGCTCCGGGAAAAGGCAAAGTGAACAGAGCAGTTGAACATACAGCGAAGAAAGGATGTAAACACTGAAGAATCTTAGTTAAGGAAGGAGAAGACCTGAGGAAAGGACTAATTTCAAGAATAGATAAAAAAATAATAGAATAATAATGATGATATGAATAGTATAATTAATGTGAATAGCTAAAAATTACTTTGTAATCTTTGTGTGCAAGAAACTGTTCTTATTGTCCTTATTTAATCATAAAGCTGATGCCATTATTAACTCATTTTACAGATGAAATAACTCAAACACAAAGAATTAAGTAAGCAACTCAAGAACACTCAAATAACAAGTGGTTAAAACAAGCTAAAGAGACTGAATGTCAAAAATGTCTTTGGAAATATGTTGAACTAGGAATCCCTGAGGATCCATAAGAGGATGAAAAAATATGATGCCAATTGCCAGGTATAATGTTAGAGTTTAAGATTTCAGAATTAGAGCATTTCAGTGAATAAGATACACATATAACCAAGCAATTGTGTTGGCAAATGGAAAATGTTAATATATTAGAGGCTTAATAATTACTATTTTTGAATCCTAAAATTACAATATAATTTGTGGTAACTATTAGGAACAAGATTGTTTTTTAAAATCTATCTCTTTTCCCTTACCTCTCAGTTCAAGCCAGATATTTGGGAGTTTTTTTTTTCCCTCCATTTGCTTGGCTTTCTAATGGAGTGCTTTATAAAAAATGTTACAAGGATAACATTATCTGCATTTATCCTCACTGCAAGGAATGTGTGTGGAACATTTTTAGTGAGGTCTTATAAGAACAAAGTTAACAGTGGGATGGTCAAGAAATTCTGAGTGATAGGTGGAAGAAGGTATGTTCATATGAGCTAAAGCTCCCTGGAATTTATGAGTAAAAAGAAGATAAGCTACATGTTAAAGTCTTCAAAATGCAGGTCAGTGACCAGGAGGTGGATGTCAGTACTCAAGTAGCACAATGAATGGTAGATGAGACAAAAGGATGGAAGCAGCAATGAGGTAGTCTGAGAGCACTATCTACATCCAAGAATTCACTACCTAGGGCGAGCACACTGAGCAGCCCCAGAGAAGCAGGGCCCATACAGAAGAACCAGAATTTGGTCAAAGCAAAGAAGTAGTGAAAATATTCTTCCAAAAAGTGAGGATGTGAGGTAGTATTGTTTAATGGTTGGATATGATGTCTTCATAGTACCCAGTGAAAGTGAAGATGGCATTGATAAATGTGAAATAGAACGGACTAGAAACATATAATTGGAGAATCTCATCCAATATAGACATAATGATCTGTGCATTTATATGATTTTTTTTTTTCCCCAAGAGTGTTTCTTGTCCAGTAGGAGTGAGAAAGAAGGCAGACAGGGGGAAAAAAAAGATTTCACTTTTTGGAGGTGACCAACATGACAGGAACAAAATATGTAAAATTAGCCGTTCCAATGTTTATATTTTTAATGATAAAATGTTCTTTTGATTAGAATCCCCACTGAAGCCTCTGAGTATTGATTGGATCACATCTAATTATTCCAAACACCCTCATGCTGTAGGAATGCTGGAAATGAAGTCAGGACATCAGTTCTTAAGAGATACTAACTGCTGCCCCTAGTGCAGTAACTAGAGATTTGAAAGATACTAAACACTGTACCAAAAGAGACTAATCTGTGCACCGGAACGTTTTCCATGCATCCTTAAAAATGCCATGTATACTGTGATTAATCATGACAGTAATGCTCAAACCTGTACTGCACAATTGTTAGTATGAATTTAGTGATTTAGCCAGACTCAATGAATGATGGAAAATTTTAGCCTGTCATATGTATAAATGACAAAGTACAAATCATTTTGTTAAACAAAAATCAACAACAGTGTCATTACTATTATGTGCTTAACACCTGAGTTGCCCAGACACAGGTTTCTTTTCATTAAATGTTTCCTTTCATTAAACAAGATTTATTATGTCATTGATATTTTCAAGGGTCACAATTAAGAATCAGATTTGGTTATACAATAAATGAATCTTTGGACACCTATATCTCATCCTGGCTGTAAATGGTTGGCATAACTATAGAGCACAGAGTCACTCCTGAGTTTTAATGATATTTATATGACTTGTCAGCTATGTGATCATAGACTCTGAAACTTCCCTAAATTATGCAGATAATATTAATATCTATTTCATAGTAGGTATTGTAATAAAATTATAAATGTAAAATGTCTAACACGGCATCTGGTACATTGTGAGCTCATAAAAACATGTTATTTGATATCATTATTAATACTATTATTCTAGTTTACTATAGGTATCACTACAGAAGCACCAGAAGAACAATGCAAGCCGTGTGATAGGACTCCTTGTGAACTCAATTTGATTTTAGATACTGTCAGATGGACATGAATGCCCTGGTTGAAAAAACTGGTTGAAAAAATTCACCAAGGCTCAGAAAAAAAGTAGTAAGGCCAGTATTTCAGAACACACCAAAAGAAAATTCCAGGAGCTGTCTGAATATGGTATCATATTCTATCAGAGCACCTTTTTTTTTCTGCTAAAAAATGCTGTTGGGGCTCTTTGACTACGTGATTTGAAAAAGTGGAAAGGCTTTATCATTATTACTAAAAAATACAATGAAAATTGATCTTCTGTTTCTTCGTACAGTATACTACAATACAATAATAAAGGGTTAGAGTAAATTTCAATAAAGGCAAAATTAGGCCTAGAGAAAAGATTTTTCATGGTTGGTAATAGAATCATCATTGTTAGAGGTTATAAAGTCAAATAATATGATACGGATTCAAAAGCAGCTGCTTAATTAATTACTCTACATAAGCCACGTAATTGTGACCTGAGGCAATTTCATAAAGGGTGAAATTGTTAAAACTGAATACTAATTATACTATAAAATATTAGTATATCAGGAATTCTAGATAAATTGCATAAGTTGCATTATGATGAGAGAAATGAGAAAATATTTATGTAAAGTATTATATCTATTATTATTTGATGCTTCTGGGATAGAAATTTTCCATCTAGGGGCGCCTGGGTGACTCAGTCATTGGGCATCTGACTTCGGCTCAGGTCATGATCTCAGGGTTCTGGAATCAAGCCCCACATCAGGCTCCCTGCTCGGCAGGAAGCCTGCTTCTCCCGCTCCCACTCCCCCTGCTTGTGTTCCTGCTCTCGCTATCTCTCTCTCTGTCAAATAAATAAATAAAATCTTAAAAAAAAAAAAGAAATTCTCCATCTAGAGAAAGAGCCAGTCACTGTTTCTTTTATTATTGTCTCCTAGAGTTTTCTGCCTCATTACTACATTTAGCAGAACAGCCTGGCTTTTTTTTTCCAAAGATTTATTTTTTATTTGCGAGAGAGAGCGCAAAAGCATGGGTGGGGAAGGGGCAGAGGAAAATGGAGAGAGACAGAATACACAAGCAGACTCCCACTGAGAGTGGAGCCCCATGCAGGGCTCAATCCCAGGACCCTGAGATCATGACCTGAGCCAAAACCAAGAGTCAGATGCTTAACTGGTTAAGCTACCCAGTTGTCCCAAGACAGAAGGACTCTTGAAGCTATTACCAAATAAATGTGTAAAAAAGAGCAATAGAGATTTGAAGGAGAGATTGGCAGAGAAAGTAAAATGGGAGAGGCTCTCTAGATCCAGCACATCAATTTTAGGTAATCCCCTTTCACGGAGTCCTTCAAAAGTACATATATTTTAAATTTTATTCTTATGTGCCAATATTTTTCTAGTTATGGGTGATTGAGTAATAAGACAGAGTTCTTGCTCTCATGAAGCTTCTTTTCTAGTGTGAAAGACTAAAAATAAATCAATGCATAAAAATATATCAAAGGGGGCGCCTGGGTGGCTCAGTTGGTTAAGCGACTGCCTTCGGCTCAGGTCATGATCCCAGGGTCCTGGGATCGAGTCCCACATCGGGCTCCCGGCTCAGTGGGGAGCCTGCTTCTCCCCCTGACCCTCTCCTCTCTCATGCTGTTTCTCTCTCGCTCGCTCTCCAATAAATAAATAAATAAAATCTTTAAAAATATATATATATATCAAAGGATGATTTTTAGGATCTGATAATCCCTACTCTTACATAGAGAGCTACAGAAAGAGCTACATAGGCATGTAAATATAACTTTCATTTGAGGGTGGAACATTCTTCAAATATGACACTTATGGCTCAGAAAATCATGTAACACATATCAGATGGAAGGCACTTTAGATTCATGTCATTTGCTTTTATGATGAGGCATTCAATTTGTATAGGAACCTTCCACAAATTAAGAGTAGTTTTTCAAAAGAAAAAATTTATTTACTAATATATAAATGTGTGTCTCCTAAAACCTACAGGTTCCTCCTGTGTTTGTCCTATAAAAATGTGCTATGGGATCCGTAGAGCTTCCCAACCTGATTGGATATTCTTGGTTAAATGAGTTAAAGACAGGAATTGCAATGCAGCCTGAACAATGACTAAAGCCTTCTTTATCAAAGGCCTAACTGGAAACAGACAGACTTTGAGGTCCGTTAGTAAAAAGGTCGCAGAAATACACTCAAACATGTTATATTTTGCACTCAAAATCCACAGGAAATCTACCAAAATCCACCAAAAGAGATGCATCTCTCTGAATGCTAGTAGATACAAGGAAAATTGACTTTTCACATGATATTTATTATGGCATTAAAAGAGCCTGAGATTTGCTCTTCAGAGCCGACAACATATCTCTAAAGTCTCCCAGATTTTAATCTCATGTCCTACCTATCAATATGTCTGATGGGCATGATCCTTTGAGTAGGACAAAATAATCATCTTATCTGCAGACTAAATGGAAGCATGAAATCAGAGAACCTTAGTAAACCTCTTAAATGAAAGAGAGAAAGTATACACCTGTGCTGCCCAGGGCAGGCAAATATCTATTTTTGATATTATGCATTTTTTTAAATAAACAAACATCTTCCAGATAAGTTTTCCCTTCCTTTCCCCTTTGTTTGGAAAGGAAAACTTGTTTCTGCTTGTCTGGAAAACTCTTTGTCTTTCCTTCAATTCTGAATGATAACATTGCTGAGTAGAATATTCTTGGCTAGAAGTTTTTGCTTGCTTGTCTGTCTGTTTTTCTTTCAGCTCTTTGAATGTATTGTGCTACTCCCTTTTGGATTACAAAGTTTCTGCTAAAAAATCTGATAGTCCTACGAGAGAGTATTCTCTTCTATGTAACAAGCTGTTTTTTCTTGCTGCTTTTAAGATTCTCTCCTTGTCTTTAACTTTTGACACTTTAATTATAATGTGTGTTGGTGTGAGGTTCATTACGTTCATCATATTTGGAACTCTCTGGGCTTCCTGGATCTGGATACCTGTTTTCTTCCCACAGTTAGGGGTTTTTAGCCATTGTTTTTTCAAATAAGATTTCTTCCCCTTTCTCTCTTGTCTGGGAGCCCTATCATGTGAATGTTAGCCCATCTGATATTGTCCCTGAGGTCCCTTAAGCTATCATCATTTTTTTTTCATTCTTTTTTTCTTTTTGCTGCTTTGATTGGGTGAATTCCACTGCCTCATCGTCGAGTTCACTGATCCTTTCTTCTTCCTTAATCTGCTACTGAACTACTCTCATGAATTTTTCAGTTCAGTTATTGCATTCTTCACTCTATGATTTATATTTGGTACTTTCTTATATTTTCCATCTCTTCTTTCATGTTCTCACTGTGTTAATCCGTTCTCCTTTCCAGTTCATTAAGCATATTTATGACCTTTACTTTGAACTCTTTATCAAGTAAATCACTTATCTCCATTAACTAAGCTTTTTTTCCTGAATTTTTACCTTGCTCTTTTATTTGGAACATATTCCTGAATTTCTTCATTTGCTTGACTGTCTCTGCTGTTTTATTTATTTATTTTTTAAGATTTATTTATGTATTTTAGAGAGAGAGCGTGTGAGTGAGCATGGGGGGAGGGGGCGCAGGGGCAGAGGCAGACATAAGACCCAGAAACTTAAGCAGACTCTGTGCTGAGTGTGGAGCCTGATGCGAGGCTCGATCTCATGACCCTGAGATCACGACCTGAGCTGAAACCAAGAGTCAGATGTTTAACTGATTGTGCCACCCAGGCGTCCTTAGTTTCTTTACAATAGATAAAACCACCTCTCTCAGTCTTGAAGGAGTGGCTTCTTTTAGGAGATAAGTATTTTTTTTTAAATCCTGTTCTAGCTCTTTGTTATCTCTCAAAACTCCATGCTTGTCTAAGCAGCCTATTATATTTTTGATAGCTCTCAGTAATTAAGGATGTGCAATGACTTTTTAGGGTCCCTAAGGGCAGGATCTCAACACCTAGATTCAAGCTGATTGGAAGCCAGACCCTTAGACAGAAGCTTTCAAAAGTAAGCAAAATATAGAACCTCGTGGGACCTCACGCATAAACTCTGCTGGCCACCAGAGCCAGGCGATCTGGCAATGCCCTCTGTCAGGCAGTTGCAAAAACTGGGGGTCCAGACAAGTGTATAAACTCTTCTGTGGGAGGTACTGGTGAGCTGGAGTAAAGCAGAGAGATCACCAATATGTCATCTACAGCCTATGTTCCTTGAGAGCAGCTCCACAGGCCACCAGATGTGTGTCAAACCTGAAGCCTACCCCCCACGCCAAAGCTCTGGGAAAAGCAAAGAGGCCTCCTTTGCCCATGAAGGGGTGGGCCTCAGTTTGCTATCAGTGCTCTGGGGGTGGTAGTCCCTCAACAAGTGTCTCTCCGATTGCCACAGTCCTGGGGAACCCAGGAATTTAGGCCCTCTATATCACCAGAGCCAGGAGATCAAAGGGCATCCCCTGAGAAGCAACAGCAAAAATCAGAGCCCCAGCTGTAAAACCCAGGACACCAGACACATACAGAGTTCCCCTGTAGGAAAGACTAGTGCTCCGGAATGCAGCAGAGGAGAGGTGAAGACAGCACGTGCCCTCCAAGGTCTCTGGAAAGGGTTACAGTCAGCACCTGAATGTGTGTTTAATTAGCAACTTGTACTCCAGGCTGCTGGAGTACATGATGGTTATCAGATAGGCTCCCTTCACAAAGCTCCTGAGTCAGTTGCCCCTTGCTGTGCCCTCAGGGTGGTATCTGTTCAAGAAATGTTTCTCTTGTGGGACACAAAAGTATAAGTCCCACTGGCTACCAAACCAGGCAATGTAGGGGTACACCTGGCAGCAGTCACAAAAACTGAGGTGCCAGATAGGGGTATGAGCTCCTTCCCTGGTGACACCAATTGTAACAATCCCATGGCACCATGAGCACAAGCTCCTCTAGCCTCCAACACCAAGCAGTCAAGAGGTGTCCCCTGGATGGCAGCAGCAAAATCTAGGGCAAGAGATGCATGTAAAAGCTCCCTTCTGGGAGATACTGGTGCTCTGAAGCACAACAAAGGAAGAGCACAAAGATGTCAACTATCAGGAAGAGAAATCAAGTAAACAATCCCATTTATAATTGCATCAAAAAGAATAAAATACTTAGGAATTAATTTAACCAAGGAGGTAAAAGACTTGGACTCTGAAAGCTGTAAGATACTGATGAAAGAAATTGAAAATGACATAAATAAATGGAAAGATATTCTGTGCTTGGAAGAATCAACAATATTAAAATGTCATACTGCCCAAAGCAAGGTACAGATTCATTGCAATCCCTATCAAAAACTCATTTTTCACAAAAATAAAACAAGTAATCCCCAAATTTGTATGGAACCACAAAGACCCCAAATAGCCAAAGCAATCATGAGAAAAAAGAACAAAGCTGGAGGCATCATGTTCCCTGATTGCAAACTACACTACAAAGATACAGTAATTAAAACAATATGATGTTGGCACACACACACAAAAAAAGACACACAGATCAACAGAACGAAATAAATACCCCAGAAATAAACCTGCAATTAATGGTCAATTAATTTATGACAAAAATCCCAAGAATATACAATGGGAAAAATAATCTCTTCAATGAATGGTGTTGGCAAACTGGATATTTACATGCAATCATGATCTTACACCATACATAAAATTTAACTCAGAATGGATTAAAAACTTGAATGTAAGACCTGAAGCCATAAAACTCCTAAAAGAAAGCACAGGTCTTGGTGATTATTTTTCTAATCTGACACCAAAGCAAAAGCAACAGAAGTGAAAATAAACTAGTGGGACTACATCAAACTAAAAAGCTTCTGCACAGCATACTAAATGGAAGAAAGTATTTGCAAATCATATATCTAATAAGAGCATAATATCCAAAACATATATGTGGAACCTAAAAAAATTAAAATTAAAAACATACAAGAAGAAGAAGCTCATAGATACAGAGAACAGGTTAATGGTTGTTAGAGATGGAGGGTGGTGGGTGGGAAAGATGGGTGAAGGGGGTCAAAGGTAGTAAAAGAAAAAATTAATAAAAAATAAATAGCCTATGCCTGGTGACATGTGCTGTTGATTAGTTATATAAAGAGATCTCATCTAGAACAGCAGTTGTAGTCACTAACTAAACAACATGAAGCCTATATTGGGAATAAGACAAGCTTCCCCTAGAACTTCTATTTCCAGTATCAGTTTGAGCACAAGGATTAAGACACCCCTTTCCCAGACACCTCTGCCTCCATTATCAAATGTCTAGAGAGAGTAATAGAAATCATCCATGTACAATACCTCCAGCTTTGCCACCAGGATCTGCTCTGAATCTACTGAGACTAATTTAAATAGCCCCTTTGATCTGTTTATGTTAGTATCAGAGGAATGCCCAGAGTTCTAAGTCATTTCTCATCTTCTGCTCATTAATGTCCTTATGGCCCTTTATATTCCTACTGAGCCTCTTATCCTCAATTCGTGAAACCCTTCCACCCCTCTTCAATTTCTTAAACACTTCAAGTGTTATTTTACCCTTTCACAACTTCTAAAACACTGAAAATTAATGATACATCATCATCACCAAACTCTTTTCTAAATATTCCCTGTACTTTCTTGCTCTAAAGGAAACCTAATTCTTCTCTGAGGACTCTGATTTCTCTGCAGGAATAACTGTGTATTTCTCTTACCACTCTCAGGCCTCCATATGTCAGCAGAAATGGTAGGTGTCCTCCTTAATTCTCATTGCTGCTTCCACACAATTCTCCCTCCTTTATCCCTAAATTCCCCAGTTTTAAATCTCATGTCACCAAATTGGAACATCAGATTACTGCTTCATATATATATATATATATATATATATATATACCTTCATTACTGCTGTCATATATGTACCTCTAACATGTTAGTCCTGATTCTTCAATGATTTTATCTCCTGTTCACCAATGCTATATGATACATGATTCCAGTTTAAATTCTTTGTTATTTCAAAACAAACCTACAGGGTCTTTCCAATGACCTTGAACTTCTTCCCCAAACGGATCTGGTCTTTCTCTCTACTGCTCATTTCCATAGAAGTATCTTAGACTGTGGCATTGTCAAGAACTGTAAACACTCCATAATCTTATTTCCAAGTATTCAAACTCCAAGTCTGACATTAAGACGACCTCCAATTCATAGATCCTATTATTTTTTCACTGTCTCTCATCTATTTGATGGTCTTTCTTCCCTTTCTACTAATCTTAAATTATATGGTGCTAGGGGCTGAACTGTGTCCCCCTCAAAATCCATATTCTAAAGCCCAAATTTCCAGTACCTCAAAATGTGGCTTTGGAGATAGGTCCTTTAAAGAGGTAATTAAGATTAAATGAGACCATATGTGTGGGCTCTAATCCAACTTATCTGTTGTCTTCTAAAATGACGAAATCTGGACACACTTAGAGACACTGATGGGGTGTGTGTGTACAAAGGAATAATCATATGGGGACACAGCAAAAAGTGGCCATCTACAAGCCAAGGAGAGAGGCCTCAGGAGAAATTTGCCAACACCTTGATCTTAGACTTCCAGCCTCCAGAACTCTGAGGAAATAAATTTGTATCGCTGAAGCCACGTGGTCTGTGGTATTTTGGTTATGGCATCCCTAGCAAACTAAGACAGATTTTGGCACTCATAGTAGAGGTCTGTTGAAACAAATGCCTAAAAATATGGCAGTGGCTTTGGCATGGGTACAAGCTGGATGAATTTGAGTTGCATGTTAGAAGAAGCCTAGGGTCACCTAGGTGGCTCAGCTGGTTAAGCCTCCAAACTCTTTGATTTCAGCTCAGGTCATGATTTCAGTCATAGGATTGAGCCTGCATGGCCTCTGCTTAGCAGGGAGTCTGCTTGAGATTCTCTCTCCCTCTGCCCCTCCCCCCCGCTCACGCACATGCACTCTCTCTTTCTCAAAATAAACACATAAAATCTTAAAAAAAAAAAAGGAGAAAAAACGAAAAAGCCTAGATGGACTTGTAGAGACTACTGGCAGATATAAGGACATTAGAGGGGATTCTTAGATCAAACCTGAGATGGAAATATGGAATGTGTTACTAGAAACTACAGGAAAGGTGATCCTTGTCACAAAGTGGCAAAAAACTTAAAGAAGTTGGCTGAATTGTGAGAGAGACCTCAGGAGAACCCAAACCTGACAATACATTGGTCTTGGACTTCTGGCTTCTAGAACCGTGGAAAAAAAAAATTCCTATTATTTAAGCCACTCAGTCTGTGGTATTTGGTTATGACAGCCCTAGCTGACTAATACATATGGTAATGCATTAAAAGTACTCTCTCTCTCATAATTTTCTTCCATATCCCTGACACATTTTATCATATTTGCTTCCCAAAACCACAACTCTAGTTACATCCAATGTCTGTCTATTCTACACATGTAACATACATCTTGAGTAAGTCTGGAGCAAAGAAAAAAAAAAAGAACTTCATATTAAAACCACATTGCCTGGTCTTGTTTTAAAATTAAAACCACAGATGTCAACTGGGCCCTTAACTGCATTGCAATTATCTTATACTTTCCTAACACATTGATTTTTCTACTTTTAAGAGATTATTTCACATATTTTCTTCATATCTCAAAGTTCTAATACTTAAATATCCTCACTCCACGATTAAAACTTTTCTTCTTCTTTTACTAAGAATTTGAAACAATAGAACATAATTTCCACCATCTTTCTTCCCTACATCTCATCAACCAGCATCTACACCTGAATATGCTAATTTCCTACCTGTTACCAAAGATCTCTGCTTGTATCAGAAGATAATCCCTCCACTTATTTTTTTTTTTAAAGATTTTATTTATTTGACAGAGAGAGACACAGCGAGAGAGGGAACATAAGCAGGGGGAGTGGCAGAGGGAGAAGCAGGCTTCCCGCGGAGCAGGGAGCCCGATGTGGGGCTCGATCCCAGGACCCTGGGATCATGACCTGAGCCGAAGGCAGCCGCTTAACTGACTGAGCCACCCAGGCGCCCCACCTCCACTTATTTTTAACATTTTTATAATTCTGCTGATTTTTTTCATCCTGGAATAGTAATTTTTACAGTAGTTTTAAGTTTCCAGAAAAATACGCAGAAATTACAGCCAGTTTTTATATACACTCTCACCACATTTTCTCCCATTATTAACATCTTGCATTAGTACCCACTCATCCATTTGTTACAACTGATGAAACACTGTCAATACATAATTATTAACTAAGGTCCATGGTTGACATTAGCATTCACTCTTTGTGTTGTATAGTTCTATGGGTTTTAACAAATGCATAATGTCCTATATGTATTATACATAGCATCTTATTTGTTCTAAGTTTTGGCAAATATGAATAAAACTGCTGTAAACATTCTTTGCAGGTTTTTGTGTGTATATAAATTTACACTTCATTTGGGTAAAAATCTAGGAGTGAGATTGCTGATTTTATGGTAAACTTATGCTTAGCTTTGTAGAAACTGCCAGACCATCTTCAAAGTGGCTGTATCACTTGGTATTCCCACCAGCAAAGACTGAGAGTTCTTATTATTCAATATCCTCACAATCATTTGGTTTGTCAGTGTTTTAGATTTTTGCTATTCTAGTAGGTGTGCAGTAATATCTCTTTGTTGATTTAATTTGCAATTCCCTATGACATATGATATTGAACATCTTTTCACATGCTTATTTGCCTACTGTATATCTTCTTTGGTGAGATGTCTGTTCTGATTTTAATCCCTTCAGTTTTAAATTAGATCTTATTTGGTTTCACCAACTCAGTAACAATATCCCAGTATCTCCTACAATTCCTTTTTTTTAATTTTGCTCTCTACATAATTACTTCCATCACCAAAAAAAAAAGTAGTATTATTTTTTCCATCTTAAAAAAACAACTTATCTTGTTTCACATATCCCTTCATTTGTACAAACTTACAACAATCAAGGTTTTGTCCTATCATTTCATTAAAGCTACTATTTAGAACTCCATGTACTGGGATGCTTGGGTGGCTCACTCAGTTAAGTGTCTAACTCTTTGATTTCAGTTCACGTCATGATCTCAGGGTTGAGGGATCGAGCCCCTTCTCTCTCCCTCTGTTCCTGCCCCCACCACTCTCTCTCTCAAATAAGTAAATAAATAAAATTAAAAAATAAAATATTTTTTTAAAAATTTAAAAATTAAATTAAAAAAATAATAATAACAGAGAATGTGATTAGATCACCACTGCTGCATCCTCAAGTCTTTGAGGATTTGCGTGATTTGTTTTTTTCTCAGACACATATTATTGCACTGGGTTTACCAAGTTGGAAACCAAGGGAAGCTCCAGAGTTTTCAATCCACCTGACCTTAACACCCCCTATTATAGAGGTAAAGGAGCCCAGGACGTGAGAAATAGCTGATGTGGTCTTGGTTTATTTCTCTATTTTATTTTGTTTTTAATTACTGTTTCTGTTCTTCACTTTGATTGTTCTGCTCTGAATTCGTTTACCTTCTTGGGGCCCTGATACCATGCTAGCTTTTAAAAGGCACTTCCCCTAACAGTCTCAACGGCATTCCTTGAACTCCACAATTCTGAACAAACTGTTTTCCTAAAACCAGCCTATACATAATGTCTCACTTTTTAAATTATCACATAATGCATGAAACATTTAGGCCATGCCAGACCTCTTACACCTCTCCTATATCAGTATCTGCAGAATATCCCTTTTGGGCTTTTTCACTAGGTGTTTCCCTCTAGCACCATCAGTAGAGTCTACTCAGTTTCCTCATCCTCCATTCCAAACCAACCTTCCCTTCCTTTCCTCCTTAAAAATCAATGTTTTTTGAGACATGCTTCACAATGAAACCAAGCCTCTACTCTCAGTTTAAATCCACTGTAGCCAAACCCCCATAAAAAACAAAACAAAACAAAAAACCCATTGTAACCAACTAAAATTTATTAATATATATTAATTAAAATATTACCTATTTTAATAAAATATTAAATAAAAATAATTAATATTATAATAAAATATAAATACAAAATAATAATTAATTAATATATATTAACTAATTGATACATATTATTTACACTTGGAAATAACCTTTTCAATTGGTGGGGGTTGGATATAGGACATTGTTTCTCAGATGGCTGTGACTTTCTCTTCCCTGACTGTAACTATATAAAATTATTGTTATATTCCTGACTCTTGAATCAGGTATTTAGATGGCATGGGAGAAGTGAACATGACTATAGTTAATCTCCGGCATGACTATGTTACCTGGAGTTACAGGATCTCCTATATCCAAGAAGTTGCTGTTTTTCATACAATTGACTCAAGTTGCAGAGTTCACAAAAGAGCTAAACATAAAGAGAATTACTGATGAAATATCTTGTACAAGTCCCAAGAGAAGTCATTATTTTTAAGAAAAACTTTTCAGTATTTATACTATAATTTATCAATATAATTGATTTTACAGACAAGTTAATACATATTACATGTATCATATATATAGTAAATAGCATAAATATATTGTAAGACTGGGTTTTTCACTTGTGCGTATTATTTAAGTTCCAGAAATACTAAAGAATAGATAGTTTTAGATAAACCCCTATAGGTCTCCAGATATTGCAGATAGAAATCTAACCAATTTTTACATATTTAAACATTAAAATATTGATTTAAAAACCATTTAGGACCATGAAATGTTACAAGTACAAAACTTCAATGATATTAACAGATGTGGTTTAAGATCATTACTAATACTTAGTATTATTAGTGTTCGCAGAGTCCAGATACACTCCTGGAGTCAGGTTTGCCTCAGAAAATTATGATTTTTCTTTCATCGATGGTACTGCTGTCTTGTTTAGAATTATTTTCAGTCAGTACAGAATTTATTCACTAGAAGTATTAATACTACGTCAGAGTACTGCGGTGGCATGACTTTTCAGTAGCATGTTCTCCTTAATGGTCATAGTTGTACTTATCAGATAGCTTCAGATTTTGTAATTTCCTAAGAGGTATTAAGATGATTTTTACCAACAGAATTCAATAACTAATACGAGATTTTAATACATTTAATCTTATTTCAAATGTAAATTAGAGTCAGCCTTATATACTGAATACCTCTGAGGAGACCCTATAGGTACAAGAATTGACATGTAGCCTCTGCTATTACATACATCAGTGGGAAAGACAAAACATATATACTTACAGCAGCATAAAATATACAATTTATTATCATGTACACTGAGTAGAAACCATGGTTAGAGAGAGTCAGGGCAAAAGATTTAAGCACTCTGTTATCCTGTTAACACAGGCTTTATCCTAAAAATCTATTTTGATCAGCAAAGGAAAACCGCCCCTAATGGCAGAACCACTGACGCATAAGTATTTGGTAGTTATCCTTGTTGGTTCCTAAACTGGCCCAGCACAAAAAAGAGCAAACAGAGGCAGAAGAAAGAGGCAGACCATTCCAGATTGGCAGGCGGCAGGTTTAATAAGCAAGAGAATTTACTTACAAGGCTTATCTCATGCAGTCACAAGATGAGTAGATCTTGAAACCTGTCCACCAGAATCTTAAAAGTTTATACAGAGGTCTTAACTGGATTCAACAACGTGTTCAGCAGATGGTCTCAACAACACACTGCTCTGTCAAGGCTGTGTCCTTGAAAATGGCTCCCACTGTGGGAATGGTTGGCAGAGCATATATTCCAAGGATAGGGACAGGGTGAGAAGTCTCCTATTCCAAGGTCCAAATTGTGTATCAACCAGTGGTCATGGACTCGCAATGAGCTCTTCCAACAATCCTCTATAGGTCCATACAGATATTATTTCAGAATATTCACATGTCAAAACTCCTAAGGAAATAAAAAGGATAAGCAGATTTTTGTAACACCATAAGTAAAAGAAAATAGCTAATATAGAAAAAATATATGGATTAGTGACTGAAGGGTAGGAAAAAGGCTTGAAATGGTTATACATGCAGACATTTTGGGTTTCATATTTTAACACAAATTTAGGCAAAACTAGAAGAAACTATATGTAACATGACTTGTGCTAAAATCCATCCACAACTAAAAACAAATACAAGAAGAGGAAACAAAATTTAGGAATTAAAAGTAAGAGTAGACTTGAACCAGACAGATCTTGTGCAAGAAACAGAGAAGAAAATATATTTGATAGAATTTATCCTAAAACTCATTCATACTGTTCACATTTTTCTTTTCAAATACGAATTCCAAATGAGTCTCAAAAGTTGAGTTTATATCCTGATTCTAAGAGCACCAGTCCTCCTTTCTACGATTTCGCTCGCCATAGTTTCAGTTACCCACAGTCAACTGCGGTTCAGAAACAAGTAACTGACCTTCTGAGGAGATGATCCTCCTTCTGACATATCATCAGAAGGTTAAGAGTAGCCTAACACTACATCACAATGCCTGAGTCATTCACCTTATTCTATCTCATCCCATAACCATTTCATCATGGTTCATCACAAGAAGGAGGAATTCAGTACAAGATATTCTGAGACAGACAGTGACCATATTCACAACATTACAAAATATTGTTATAACTGTTCTATTTTATTATCAGTTATTGTCATTAATTGCTTATTGTGCTTCATTTATAGATTAAACTTTATGACAGGTAGGTGTATATAGAAAAAAAAAAACATAGTATATATAAGGCTCAATATTATTCAGTTTGAGGCATCCACTGGGGGTTTTGGAACATATCTCCTGCAGATAAGTGGTGACTAGTATATTCTTTTAAACAATTTTTCAGCTTAGCAAAGCAAGCTATGTATTTTAGCACAACAGGAATGTTGCCATTTTAACAGGATAGGAGACAAGTGGATTTATTATCAATGCTTTAAGCTCCTACTTCAGAAGACTAGAATGTGCTATAAAGTTTCTGATCCGATTTTAGAAAATATTTCAAATCCACTGAGATTCTCCATTCTCCACATCTCTGGAACATGATTATTTGAGAACATCTGTACTTTCACAAGACTGCCTGCTTCTGTGTTGAGACATAAAAACAGAAGAAAATTGAGCAAGCCAGTTCATGTGGTTCACATCAAGAAAACAAGGGAAAAAAATAATTTTAGAGTGCTAGTTACCCAGTTGAAAGATACAAATTGTCAAAGAAGTTAAAATTTTGCTGAGAACTTATATTTAGCAGTCGCAAGTAGATTTCTCCTTATAACATGTCACACAATTGTGGTTTTAAATAAAATCTAAAATGTTAAGGATTATACTCTTAAGACAACATGTATTGATTTTAGGTATAAAATATACATATCCTTATCATAAGCATTTTTTATAATAGAAGACTTCAGAAAGAAGAGAAAAATACTCTTGGCCATCTCAAATAATTATATTTTTGTGTATTAAGCAACAATTTATAGCCTTAAAAACCTCTGTAAAGAGGTCTATAAAATATCCCTATTGTTTCCTCTGAACAATTTAATTGAAATATGAGTTATAATTTTCCATTATTTTAAATAGTCCCCTTTATTTTTCTTCCTTCTCATGCTTTATATAAATTCTATAAGAAATAACTGCTTTGATTTTAAAAGAGATAATTCACTTCACCCATGCTATTTTTAGAGCACAGATATTAATTTATGATTTTATTGGTTTTGGTTTAAATAGTACCTAGGGGGCAAATGGCAAACTCAACCAACCAAGATCCAAAAACTTCATAATGAACAGAAGAAAAAGAAAATTAAAATGTTTGACAAAATAAAAAATGTTTCGGGGCACCTGGGTGGCTCAGTCAGTTAAGTGGCTGAGGATCAGGTCATGATCTCAGGGTCCTGGGATCGAGCCCCACGTCGGGCTCCCTGCTCACTGGGAGTCTGCTTCTACCTCTCCCTCTGACCCTCCTCCCTGCTTGTGCTCTCTCTCTCTCTCTCTCAAATGAATAAAATCTTTAAAAAATAATACATACATACATACATACATAAAGCTTCAACAATCCTTTTGCACTTCACTTAGCATGACAAGGTCTGGGCTGGTTCTGAGTTGTTCCTGAATTTGTCCCAATTCCAAGATGTGGTCATCTGTTCTCTATTTTTAACTTGCTAAATTTTAGTTTTTACTTACATTTAAAAAGTGGAGAGGGAGGCTACAGTTGACAGCAGGTTAGCATTGAGGTGGCATGCATGGGAAGTAACAGAAATACAAGGGGAAAGAGTAGAAGAAACAAAAAGCTATAACAGATTTCTCTGGAAAGTGTCCTCCCATGCTAACTCACCTCAGTATTTTCTGGAGTTGTGAAACTACGCAATAGTTAATATTCCTCTTGAAGCTCTTTAACTATACTATTTAATTACAAGAGGGATGTATGTAAGATATTTTGGGAAAGTATCCACTCGGGCTCACAGGTACAAACTCATTGTGTGTGTGTGTACCCACGTGTCTATGTGTGTCTACACGTTTCTGTATTTGGGGGGTACAGTGTTACTACAGTATTTCTACATGTCATCAACATTAAATCCTCAATCACTTCTCTGTTACTTCCATCACCTTTCGGTAAATGACTTCTCTGAATCTTACCACTTGTAGCCTTCTTAACAGGTGGACCATTTTTCTACCACAATCCATACATTAATGGCCCTGGAGTTGGTGCTAAGTGTCCTCTTTGCATTCCATTGTTGGTCTCAGATCACTCTCCCTTCTTTACTTTTGAAAGCAAACAATACTGAATTTCATGTCATTGGTCCATACTACTACACTTCAGAGGTACTTTCTTCTACACTCTCAGCTCATCCCCACTTACATTTTAGTCAATTCCTCCAACACTGCTCCTGTATTAATTTTGGGTAATTTAATTATACATAAAGATAATCATTACTTCAACACTTCTCTTCCAGTGATCTTGCCCTGCTTACTACCTCAGCTATTCTCTGCCATATTCATGTCCTAGACCCTGCTATTACATAGTAATTTTCCTCCAATCTTAATTTCAAGCATCCCACACTGTTATGGGATGAACTATGTCACCCCTACCCCAAATTCACATGTTGATCTCCTAACCCCGTGTATCTCACAATGTATCGTATTTGGAGAAAGAGCCTTTAAAAGGGGAATTAAGGTAAAATGAGGTCCTATAGATGGTCCTTAAAGCCAATATGATGGTGTCCTTATAAGAAGAGATTAGGACACAGACATTTGTGTTCTCAGAGAAAATACCATGTAAAAACAGAGGAAAAAGATGACCATCTGCAGTCCTAGGAGAGAGGCCTCAGAATAAAACCAACCCTGTCAGAAACTTGATCTTGGACTTCTAAGCCTCGTGAAATAAATTTTTATTGCTTAAGCCATCCAGTCTGTGGTATTTTTAAGGCAGCCCTAGCAAACTAATACACACAGTATCTACAATCCCCTACCTTTTCAACACATTTATTTTATTACACAATCTCTAATAATTTTTCAACCCACTGTGACCTAGATCTATTGATGATACAGCCCTCATCTCCCTAATTTCCTTCTTGCCCTCTTTTCCTAATTTGAATTCCATGTTTAACCGTTTTAGCTTTTTACTGAATTATAACATGCACACTGGAATATACATGCCATATATGTGCAACTTGATGAATTATTACCAAGTGAATATTCTCATGTAACATCCATGTAACCATGTGATCATGTAACATGGTTAATCACTTGATCCTTCCTTGGCCTTCTCTTCCTTCATTGTGTTACCTTAGCGTAACACTGCCCTGGTTAAATTCAATTCTCCCTCTACTCTGCATGTGCACCTGTAAAGGTAAATGAGTCCTGAAAAAAATCTGTAGCCACGTGTGTGAATTCTCACATTGAATTCTAGAAGGGCCTTGATATTGATTACCTTGATCTACTCTCTCTTTAACTTTCTGGACCAGGGGTCAGCAAACTTTTTCCATGAAGACCAGATATTGAATATTTTATTCTTTGTGAAACAGATGGTTTTTGTCATAACTGCTCAACTAAGCCAGAGGCATGGCTGTGTACCAATATAATTTCATTTACCAAAACAGGCAACAGTCTGAATCTGGCCCATGGCCTGCAGTTTGCCAACGCCTGTTCTAGACTATCATGTACAATCGTCTCTTCTTTCCTCTAATAGGCAAAACCCCCCAGAGCCCATTCTGATTCTTAAATGATGACCTTGATTCTTAATCCAATTAGAAAATTAAGCAATGTTTAAAAAGAGTATTATCTCCCTCCATTAAGCCTAGCCATTGCCAGCATCTAGACACATACTGGTTTCTCTATCATCACCATAGGTTAATTTTCTATACTCCTATTTAAGGCCAACATTTTCAACTGTGCAATAGATCCTATATCTTATCATCTGCTAAAAACAACTCAAGCAATCTTTCTCCCAACTCATCTATTTTTCTCTTTCTACTAGATCATTTCTGTCAATTACAGAAATAAAAACAAAAACCTTAACACCCACATCCCTTCCCTTTTACATCCTTTGACCAGGTTTTCTATACTCCCTGAATCCAGTACCTCCTGTTTGCTCTTTAACAAATACTCTAACTAGGTTTTTGCTCTCACCACTCTTCCAAAACTGCCCTTATAAGGGTCACTGATACTATCCTCATTGCAAAATCCAATGATCAATTCTCATTTCTGATCTTTCAGTAGCATATGGCATAATCGACCCCTTCAACTTCCCACCCTGTTTCTTCATTTGTCTTTCAGAACACTTTAGCCTTCTGGGGTTTTTTGTTTTGTTTTGTTTTTGTTTTTTTTCCCTCCTATTGCTGCTCATTCTTGATCTCCTTTGTTGGTTTAGTGTGATCACATTAATAATATGGGAGGGCTCAGTGCTCAGTCCTTGACTTTTTCTCTCTTCTATCAGCCCTCACTCCCATGGTTTGTGGTTTTTACATATTATCTATATGATAACACTCTAAATTATTTTGATTTATAGCCAGTTTATATTTCAACTTCAGAGTCATATAATGAACTACTTCCTTAATAAAGTTTGTTTACATTTAAGTAGTATCAAAATATTGTACTACTCTCCAATTTAACATGACTAAAATCAAAATCCCAGTGTTTGCTCTCATTCTGCTCTACCTACAATTAATGTAACTCCATTTGTCTGATTGCTTAGATCAAAATGTACTGTCATCCTTGCTTTCTTTTTTTCACATCTGACATAAAATCCATCTGAAAATTCTACTGATCTTCAAAATATCTACAGAATCCAAGTACTTCTGAACTTCACTGCTAACACCTTGCTCCAGTCCAACACAAGGTCTACTCTGGATTTTTGCAAAAACATTTTTTAACATTAATCTGACTTGGATGCATCTGTGAAGTAAGAGCCCTGTGAACTGGTGAATGTCTTAAGTATATCCCATCTCTCATATCAGCTAGGGCATGCACCTTCTACATTGTTCCTGTTCTTGACTGCTTCCAAATCCAGATAACCCAAATCTTTTTTTCCCAGAGTAGGCCAGGTAAAATACGAGACGAATAAATCCCCAGTAAATAGCAAACCAACCACCCTGGAGCTGCTGCAGCCTCTGAATGGCCTCCTTGCTCAACTTAACCAGGGCCCGCCCCGGAGGCGGCTGCATGGTGAGGACCAACTACTGCATAGCACCGACCAAGTGCTGAAATCCAAAAAGAAAAGGAAGTGTGCACACACCACATGTGGACTTTCTGGCAGGAGTCCTGAGCATTGTTCCAAAAGCCTTTTAATTAATCTCTGTGCCTCCACCTTTGGACCCATATACTCTACTCTCAGCCAATCTAACAAAGTAATTATTTTAACATATAAGTAGATCATAGCATTCTTTGGTGCAAAAACCCTAGCAAGGTCTGCAAGAGCCAATGTATTTACATTGACCTGTGAGAGCATTAACTAGCTCCCAGTTTCCTTACTAAAGCCATCTTTTATTATTATTATTATTATTACATTCAGTTAGCCACTGTATAGTACAGAATTAGTTTTTGATGTAGTGTTCAATGATTCATTAGTTACGTATAACATCCAGTGCTCATCACAGCATAGCATGTGCCTTCCTCAATAGCCATCACACTGTTACCCCCTTCCCCTACCCTCCTTCCCTCTGAAACCCTCAGATTGTTTCCTGGGGTCCATAGTCTCTTACGGTTTGTCTCCCTCTCTGATTTCTCCCCCTTTGGATTTCCCTCCCTTCCCCTATGGTCCTCCCTTAAAGCCATCTTCTACTACTCTTCTTTTCTTTCACAGTACACCTGTGTGACACAAGACCTCCTTGAGCTTCCCTAACATTTATGTTCCAGTCTCAAATATTTTTGCACTAGTTTCTTGCTCAGCTTGGAAATATCTTCCTTCATGTGTGTGTATATCTTGCTCCATCACCTCTCTCAAGTCTCTGCTCATTTGACACCTTTCTTTTGGTGGTCTATCCTGACTGCCCTAGTTAACATTCCAAAGCGGTACTCCTTACCTACCCCCTGCTCTTTAGTTTGTTTTGTTTTGTTTTGTTTTGTTTTGTGGGTTTTGTTAGCTCTTGTCTCTTTTTAACTTACTCTACAAGTCAAAAATTTATTATATTCAATGGCTGTCTAAGCTGATTAGAATGCAAGGATTTTTAAAATTTTATTTTATTGGGGCACCTGGGTGGCTCAGTTGGTTAAGCGACTGCCTTCGGCTCAGGTCATGATCCTGCAGTCCCGGGATCGAGTCCCGCATCGGGCTCCCTGCTCGGCAGGGAGTCTGCTTCTCCCTCTGACCCTCCTCCCTCTCATGCTCTCTCTCTCTCATTCTCTCTCTCTCTCAAATAAATAAATAAAATCTTTAAAAAAAAATAAAAAATAAAATAAAATTTTATTTTACTTTCCACAACTAAAACCCTAGGTAGCACATGGACACAGTAAAAAATGTATGTTTTATGTTGGAAACTGGATAAGAAAAATAAATATTTGGGTGAATGAAAATGAGAAAAAAACAAATAGGAAGACTATGAATATATGAGTTTAATTTCTGAAATCTTGCACTGGAAAGTTACCAAAAGTGCTTTGGAAAGAATAAGAAGTCAAATTACATTTAACTTGATCAGGGTTTTAATAATTTCATCAAAATATTTTGTTACCCCTTAAACAGACCACAGGTTTATTTCAGTGGAATAAGCAGAGATTCCTGGAAGCTTGAAAATTTTTAATTTTATCATCATATGCCATGGTATCAACTCAATTAATTCCTTAGTAATCAGGAGACTATTTCCAGAAGGAATTCACATAAATACAATTATCCTAGTTGCTTAATCTGTAGGTAAAAGTATGTATTTACTCAGAAATTTAATAGAGCATCATTTTCATATTCTTATCCAGTAGCCATTCCTCTTACTGCTATGCTTTTCTACCTCCTACCTCTGCTTCTACTCCTACAAACACATTAAAAGTTCAAAATCACAATTGTGCTTTATTTACATATACAACTACATATACATGTATATATTAAATTGAAAATCATAGAGGCAGAAAACCTCAGTTGCATTTAATTTCAAGAACTTGATAGATCATGACATACAAAGTAAGCCAGTTAATGATTTATCTTTACCGTGGTAATTTCTTTAAGAAAGTATTTGATGCATACTGTACATATACTATAGTGTGTGTGTGTATGTATGTGTATATCTATGTGTGTGTGTGTGTGTCTTAAGTTTTTTAAAAGAAATGTACCCTAGTTTCAAAGATGGATCAAACTTAAGGTGTTAGGAAATCTACATGTTTGCAGATACTCACATATTTGAGCTAGAGTAAAATAAACACAAATAGTACCAGGATGCTTGATCAGATGTTTCACTTTGCACATACACATACATAGCTTTAATGTTGATATTTCCAACTTTGAATGAGTACTGCTTCTGGCCCCAGTTACAGTGTCCATGTGGACATGCAAAAGTATAAATCAGTTATTAATTTCTATTTTTTTAAGATTTTATTTATTTATTTATTTGAGAGAGAGAGAGAAACAGCATGAGAGGGGAGAGGGTCAGAGGGAGAAGCAGGCTCCCCGCCGAGCCAGGAGCCTGATGTGGGACTCAATCCCAGGACTCCAGGACCAGGACCTGAGCTGAAGGCAGTCGCTTAACCAACTGAGCCACCCAGGCGCCCTATTAATTTCTGTTTTTAAGACCCAATACTGATTTAGCTAATAGTATGAGTGGAATGTCTGGCCTCCTGAATATATGCTTTGAATTTCACTATTCAGCTTGAAGGTTTGAAGTCAGATTTTTCTTTTTTTTTTTTTTAAAGATTTTATTTATTGGATAGAGAGAGACACAGTGAGAGAAGGAACACAAGCAGGGGGAGTGAGAGAGGGAGAAGCAGGCTTCCCGCCGAGCAGGGAGCCCGATGCGGGGCTCCATCCCAGGACTCCGGGATCACGACCTGAGCTGAAGGCAGACACTTAACGACTGAGCCACCCAGGAGCCCCGAAGTCAGATTTTTCAAATCTATCAGATATTCTGACAAATATTAGAAACTTAGGCTTGATATTCCAATATGTAGATATTAATTACATATATTTAGCATTTACTAAGGAAGAATGGTCATTCATAGTACTATACTGTATGTTTATGTTCACTCTAGTGAGTTATCCCAATGTTTAAATAGAAAAAAAAAAATGTGTATTTTCAAGTCCTTTTGAAGAGATCTAGATAAAATCCGACCTCATTAACTTTGTTCCCTATAGAGATATTCTTCAGAATGCTGAAAGAAATGTTGCTTTTACCTTTATTTTCTTAGCTATATCGATTTTGGCATTCAGGTCCATGTTAGGGCTTAGAATATAAATTGTATGCCTGTAAAATTTTCCATTTTGTTAATGTCTTTTATGTGGCAAATTCCTCTTGTTCCTTATTATGGTCTATGAGCATAATGAGTGGATAATGATACCCAATATTCTGGATCATTTTATATATATACACCATATGCATGCAAATTTGATTTGCCTAATACTCTGATCTTTAATTTGCATTTTCATAGAACTAGTTGAGTATTATGAAGTAAAATTATATTGACTGGTTTCAATATCTTAAAATGTTAAATCATCATTATATGGGAAATGTTCGAAGGCATTAATTATAAATGAATCATGAAAAATATTCTCAAGGCACACATCTTGAGTTATAATGTGATAACAGCTATATGTCCTAAAGATTTATTTTAAAGTTAGGGTACATATCCAATGCTTTGATTAAAAAATTAAACTGAGTTATTTCAAAAGGAACATATTCATTTTTTTCTTACTTGAAATACCAATGTGTGTATGTTTATGTAATTCTAAGCTGGTACAAATTAGATAGAAATGGCATAGGTATATAATGGCATAAAAAATCCAGAGACAGCGAGTGCATATCAATATAAATACCTTAGATTTTTATTCAACAAAAATATATTGTAATGCTTACTGCCATAAACTTTGTTTGTAAAAATACCAATAGAGGCTCCTAATCTGAATCATTAGAAACCATCCAGGTCTTAGCATGAGACTTTTGCCCTTTATCTTCTGGTTACAAACTAACAGTATTTTCAAACCAAAAGGCTGAATCAGGTAAGGGAGTTGAAACTAGCTACAAATATGTAAGCATTCTAGTACTAAACCAAAGTCTAGCTAAATGTGCCCAGGTTTCTGATTTGAGGAATCCAGACAAAAGAAACATGATGAACAAATATCCTGACACATAAAAGAGCATGGTGAGGGTGGAAATAGATGTATACTTGGTTTTATTTTATCAGTCTTTCTCAATCTTACCTGGTTACTCAAAAATTTAAACACAGAATTGATACATAACCTAGCAAACCCACTTAAAGCTATATACCCAAAAGAATTGAGAGTAGGTATTCAAAGAAATTATTTGTACATCCATGTTCACAACAGCATTATTCACAACAGCAGAAGGTGGGAAGCAACTCAAGCATCCACAAACAGATGAATAAACAAAATTGTGATATATACATACAATGATATATTATTGAGTCTTAAACAGGATGAAAATTCTGCACATGCTACATGAATGAACCTTGAAGACATTAATGCTTAGTGAAGTAAGCCAGTCACAAAAGGACAAATACTGTATTTTAGCCATTATATGAAGTACCCAGAGTAGAGAAATTCATAGAGAAACCATGTGAAATGGTGATCACCAGGGACTGAGGGGAGGGGAGAATCATGAATCATTGTCTAATGGATATGGAGTTTCAGTTTCAGAAGATGAAGAAGTTCTGGAGATGGATGGTGGTGATAGTTGCACAACAATGCAAATGGACTTAATGCCACTGAACTGTGTACTTAAAAATTGTTAAAATGGTAAATTTTATTTATGTATATTTTCCCACAATTAATCAAAATACAAAAATGAAATTTTTTTTTTGCTGCGAAGTAATACAGTGACATTAAATACCACTAAAACTTTTAATTAGATAGAACACTCAATATTTAGAGAGATTGAGTTATCAACTAGTTCTTTTCAGAATAAGTCTGAGAAGTTGGATACCTTACAGAGGCCCAAAAGTTTCATCCCTGCATCCATTTAGCAAATGACTAAAAAGTGTCCTTGGCTTCCAGAAATGATTGCTTCTGTTACATAAAGTTCTGTACCTGATCTTATTTTATAGGTGGGAGCTTGTAGGAGATATCATCACCTGCAATTTTTAGTAATTTTTGCCATTTTCCTCAGAAGCATACTTTATTGTTTTTTTCTGTTTGTTTGGTTTATTTTCTCTTACTGAATCTATCTCACATACTCAAAATTAATGACTAAAAACTGTACCATCAGTGTAAGTTTGTGATGATTATAACAACTGTGATGTAGAAGTATGAATGGTGATGAAAAATACTCCATCCCTCCGTGGAAGATTGTATGAGGATAGAGACCTACAATTGGCTACTACCCTCTGGGTAGAGTTAAGAGACCTAGCAGTTGGTACGATTGCCTAGAAGTTTGGTTTCATAGTTGTACTTCCTTGTAGCTAAAGTGCTCAAGGATAGTAAGGACAAATAAACTGTATGCCTCCCATGGTAGGAAGAATTCTAAAGATGTCCTGCCAACATTCCTCTCCTCTAGTTATTCAATTACACACTAATCTACATACTTCTGTGAAATGGTCTTGCTGACTAAACTAAGGCTTCAAATCTTAAAAAAGAGCAATTATTCTGGATTATCCAGGTGCGACCAAGCTACTCACTTGAACCCTTAAAGCAGAGAAACCTCTCTGAATGTGTGACACTGATGGAGGAGAAAAGGAAGTTAGTGAAATTCACAGAGTGAGAAGGACTCAAATCTCCATGGCTGGTTTGGAGAATGAAAGGGGTCACAGACTAGGGCATGAAGACTTCCTCTGGAATCTTGAGAACAACCTACTACTAACAACCAGTAAGGAAATGAGAACTCATCCCTAAAGTCACAAATTGCTGAATTTGGCTAACCAACTGAATAAGCTGGAAGCAGATTCATCCCCTGAGCCTCCAGAAAGGAACACAGGTCTGGAGACACCTTGATATTGGTCTTATAATACCTGGAGAAGAAGAACCAGTTAAGTGATGTGAACACAGACTTCTGACTTATTGAACTGTGATATAATAAATTCGATTTGTTTTAAGCTTCTACATTTGTTGAAATTTGTTACAACAACAATAAATGCAGACACAGCTCTCAAATAATTGCTTAACGGAGAAAATGCTCCAAGGAAATTTCCTCATGTTGGGTTTAAACAGAATGGGAATATTGAGATCCTCTTAATCAGTCTTCAAAAATGAAGATCCTTTTATTTTATTTATTTATTTATTTTTTATTTTTTATTATGTTATGTTAATCACCATACATTACATCATTAGTTTTTGATGTAGTGTTCCATGATTCATTGTTTGCATATAACACCCAGTGCTCCATGCAGTACATGCCCCCTTTAATACCCATCACCAGACTAACCCATCACCCCACCCCCCTCCCCTCTAGAACCTTCAGTTTGTTTCTCAGAGTCCATAGTCTCTCATGGTTCGTCTCCCCCTCCGATTCCCCCCACCCCCCATCGCCAAAGGCAAGGGAAGCAAGGGCAAAAATGAACTATTGGGACTTCATCAAGATAAAAAGCTTTTGCACAGCAAAGGAAACAGTCAACAAAACCAAAAGACAACTGACAGAATGGGAGAAGATATTTGCAAATGACATATCAGATAAAGGGCTAGTATCCAAAATCTATAAAGAACTTATCAAACTCAATACCCAATGAACAAATGATCCAATCAAGAAATGGGCAGAAGACGTGAACAGACATTTTCCCAAAGAAGACATCCAAATGGCCAACAGACACATGAAAAAGTGCTCAACATCGCTCGGCATCAGGGAAATCCAAATCAAAACCTCAATGAGGGACGCCTGGGTGGCTCAGTCGGTTAAGCGTCTGCCTTCGGCTCAGGTCATGATCCCAGGGTCCTGGGATCGAGTCCCGCATCGGGCTCCCTGCTCCGCGGGGAGCCTGCTTCTCCCTCTCCCTCTGTCTCTGTCTCTCTCTCTGTCTCTCATGAATAAATAAATAAAATCTTTA
>NC_058410.1:56818383-56837026 GCF_002201575.2 Neomonachus schauinslandi | reverse complement strand
TATATATATATACCACATCTTCTTTATCCATTCATCTGTCAATGGACACCTTGGCTCTTTACATAGTTTGGCTATTGTGGACATTGCTGCTGTAAACATCGGGGTGCACGTACCCCTTCGGATCACTACATTTGTATCTTTGGGGTAAATACACAGTAATGCAATTGCTGGGTCATAGGGTAGCTCACTTTCCAACTTTTTGAGGAACCTCCATACTGTTTTCCAGAGTGGCTGCACCAGCTTGCATTCCCACCAACAGTGTAGGAGGGTTCCCCTTTCTCCACATCCCCGCCAAAATCTGTCATTTCCTGACTTGTTAATTTTAGCCATTCTGACTGGTGTGAGGTGGTATCTCATTGAGGTTTTGATTTGGATTTCCCTGATGCCGAGCGATGTTGAGCACTTTTTCATGTGTCTGTTGGCCATTTGGATGTCTTCTTTGGGAAAATGTCTGTTCACGTCTTCTGCCCATTTCTTGATTGGATCATTTGTTCATTGGGTGTTGAGTTTGATAAGTTCTTTATAGATTTTGGATACTAGCCCTTTATCTGATATGTCATTTGCAAATGTCTTCTCCCATTCTGTCAGTTGTCTTTTGGTTTTGTTGACTGTTTCCTTTGCTGTGCAAAAGCTTTTTATCTTGATGAAGTCCCAATAGTTCATTTTTGCCCTTGCTTCCCTTGCCTTTGGCGATGTTTCTAGGAAGAAGTTGCTGCAGCTGAGGTCGAAGAGGTTGCTGCCTGTGTTCTCCTCTAGGATTTTGATGGACTCCTGTCTCCCATTTAGGTCTTTCAATCATTTTGAGTATATTTTTGTGTGTGGTGTAAGGAAATGATCCAGTTTCATTCTTCTGCATGTGGCTATCCAATTTTCCCAACACCATTTGCTGAAGAGACTCTCCTTTTTCCATTGGACATTCTTTCCTGCTTTGTCAAAGATGAGTTGACCATAGAGCTGAGGGTCCATTTCTGGGCTCTCTATTCTGTTCCATTGACCTATGTGTCTGTTTTTGTGCCAGTACCATGCTGTCTTGATGATGACAGCTTTGTAATAGAGCTTGAAGTCTGGAATTGTGATGCCACCAGCTTTGCTTTTCTTTTTCAACAGTCCTCTGACTATTCGGGGTCATTTCCGGTTCCATACAGATTTTAGGATTATTTGTTCCATTTCTTTGAAAAAAGTGGATGGAATTTTGATAGGGATTGCATTAAATGTGTAGATTGCTCTAGGTAGCATTGACATCTTCACAATAGTTGTTCTTCCAATCCATGAGCATGGAACGTTTTTCCATTTCTTCATGTCCTCCTCAATTTCTTTCATGAGTATTTTATAGTTTTCTGAGGACAGGACAGGTTCTTTGCCTCTTTGGTTAGATTTATTCCTAGGTATCTTATGGTTTTGGGTGCAATTGTAAATGGAATCGATTCCTTAATTTCTCTTTCTTCTGTCTTGTTGTTGGTGTATAGGAATGCAACTGATTTGTGTGCATTGATTTTCTATCCTGCCACTTTACTGAATTCCTGTAGGAGTTCTAGCAGTTTTGGGGTGGAGTCTTTTGGGTTTTCCACATAAAGTATCATATCATCTGCAAAGAGTGAAAGTTTGACTTCTTCTTTGCCGATTTGGATGCCTTTTATTTCTTTTTGTTGTCAGATTGCTGTGGCTAGCACTTCTAGTAATATGCTGAATAGCAGTGGTGATAGTGGACATCCCTGCCGCGTTCCTGACCTTAGGGGGAAAGCTCTCAGTTATTCCTCATTGAGTATGCTATTCGCTGTGGGTTTTTCATAGATGGCTTTTATGATATTGAGGTATGTACCCTCTATCCGTATACTCTGAAGAGTTTTGATCAAGTAAGAATGCTGTACTTTGTCAAATGCTTTTTCTGCATCTATTGAGAGGATCATATGGTTCTTGTTCTTTCTTTTATTAAAGTAGTGTATCACATTGATTGATTTGTGGATGTTGAACCAACCTTGCAGCCCAGGGATAAACTCCACTTGGTCATGGTGAATAATCCTTTTTTTGTACTGTTGGATCCTATTGGCTAGTATTTTGGTGAGAATTTTTGCATCCATGTTCATCAGGGATATTGGTCTGTATTTCTCCTTTTTGATGGGGTCTTTGTCTGATTTGGGGATCAAGGTAATGGTGGCCTCATAAAACGAGTTTGGAAATTTTCCTTCCATTTCTAATTTTTGGAACAGCTTCAGAAGAATAGGCATTAATTCTTCTTAAATGTTTGGTAGAATCCCCCTGGGGAGCCATCTGGCCCTGGGCTCTTGCGTGTTGGGAGATTTTTGATGACTGCTTCAATTTCCTTAGTGGGTATAGGTCTGTTCAGGTTTTCTATTTCTTCCTGGTTCAGTTTTGGTAGTTGATACATCTCTAGGAATGCATCCATTTCTTCCAGATTATCTAATTTGCTGGCATATAGTTGCTCATAATATGTTCTTATAATTGTTTGTATTTCTTTGGTGTTGGTTGTGATCTCTCCTCTTTCATTCATGATTTTATTTATTTGGGTCATTTCTCTTTTCTTTTTGATAAGTCTGGTCAGGGGTTTATCAATCTTATTAAGTCTTTCAAAGAACCAGCTCTTAGTTTTGTTGATCTGTTCTACTGTTCTTTTGGTTTCTATTTCATTGATTTCTGCTCTGATCTTTATTATTTCTCTTCTCCTGCTGCATTTAGGCTTTATTTGCTGTTCTTTCTCCAGTTCCTTTAGGTGTAGGGTTAGGTTGTGTATTTGAGACTTTCTTGTTTCTTAAGGAAGGCTTGTATTGCTATACACTTTCCTCTTAGGACAGCCTTTGCTGTATCTCAAAGATTTTGAATAGTTGTGTTTTCATTTTCATTTGTTTCCATGAATTTTTTAATTCTTCTTTAATTTCCTGGTTGACCCATTCATTCTTTAGTAGGATGCTCTGTAGCCTCCATGTATTTGTGTTCTTTCTGACTTTCCTCTTGTGACTGAGTTCTAGTTTCAAAGCACTGTGGTCTGAAAATAGGCAGGGAATGATCCCAATCTTTTGGTACCGGTTGAGGCCTGATTTGTGACCTAGGATGTGATCTATTCTGGAGAATGTTCCACGGCACAAGAGAAGAATGTGTATTCTGTTGCTTTGGGATGGAATGTTCTGAATATGTCTGTGAAGTCCATTTGGTCCAGTGTGTCATTTAAAGTCTTTATTTCCTTGTTGATCTTTTGCTTAGATGATCTGTCCATTTCAGTGAGGGGGGTGTTAAAGTCCCCTACTATTATTGTATTCTTGTCGAAGTGTTTCTTTGCTTTTGTTATTAATTGGCTTATATAATTGGCTGCTCCCATGTTAGGGGCATAGATATTTACAATTGTTTGGTCTTCTTGTTGGATAGATCCTTTAAGTAGGATATAGTGTCCTTCATCATCTCTTATTATAGTCTTTGGTTTAAAATCTAATTTGTCTGATATAAGGATTGCCACCCCAGCTTTCTTTTAGTGTCCATTAGCACGGTAAACGGTTTTCCACCCCTTCACTTTCAATCTGGGTGTGTCTTCAGGTCTAAAATGAGTCTCTTGCAGACAGCATATCGATGGGTCTTGTTTTTTTAATCCAATCTGATAGGCTGTGTCTTTTGATTAGGGCACTTAGCCCATTTACATTCACGGTAACTACTGAAACATATGAATTTAGTGCCATTGTATTGCCTGTAAGGTGACTATTACTGTATATTGTCTCTATTCCTTTCTGGTCTATGTTACTTTTAGGCTCTCTCTTTGCTTAGAGGACCCCTTTCAATATTTCTTGTAGGGCTGGTTTGGTGTTTGCAAATTCCTTTAGTTTTTGTTTGTCCTGGAAGATTTTTATCTCTCCTTCTATTTTCAATGACAGTCTAGCTGGATATAGTATTCTTGGCTGCATATTTTTCTCATTTAGTGCTCTGAATATATCATGCCAGTCCTTTCTGGCCTGCCAGGTCTCTGTGGATAGGTCTGTTGTCAATCTAATGTTTCTACCATTTTAGGTTACAGATCTCTTGTCCCGAGCTGCTTTCAGGATTTTCTCTTTGTCTCTGACACTCCTAAGTTTTACTATTAGACGTTGGGGTGTTGACCTATTTTTATTGACTTTGAGTGGGGTTCTCTGTGCTTCCTGGATTTTGATGCCTGTTTCCTTCCCCAAATTAGGGAAGTTCTCTGCTATAATTTGCTCCAATATACCTTCTCCCCCCCCCTCTCTTTTTTCTTCTTCTGGGATCCCAATTATTCTAATATTGTTTCATCTTATGGTATCAGTTATCTCTTGAATTCTGCCCCTGTGATCCAGTAGTTGTTAATCTCCTTTTCTCAGCTTCTTTATTTTCCATCATTTGGTCTTCTATATCACTAATTCTCTCTTCTGCCTCATTTATCCTAGCAGTTAGAGCCTCCATTTTTTATTGCACCTCATTAATAGCCTCTTTGATTTCAACTTGGTTAGATTTTAGTTCTTTTTTTCTCCAGAAAGGGCTTCTCTAGTATCTTCCATGTTTTTTTCAAGCCCAGCTAGTATCTTTATAATCATCATTCTGAACTCTAGTTCTGACATTTTACTAATGTCCATATTGATTAGGTCCCTGGCAGTCGGTACTACCTCTTGTTCTTTTTTTTGAGGTAATTTTTTCCATCTTGTCATTTTGTCCAGAGGAGAACAGATGAATGAGAGAACAAAATGCTAACAGGATAACAACAACCCCAGAAAAATATACACTAAACAAATCAGAAGAGACCCCGAGCCGGAGATGCGTCGCCTTCTGCACTGTACGAACTCCCCGCCACTTTCACCCACATCATTAGTGGTTTTTGATGTAGTGTTCCAGGATTCATTGTTTGCATATAACACCCAATGCTCCATTCAATACGTGCCCTCTTTAATACCCATCACCAGGCTAACTTATTTTTGAATATTTGATTTTAATTATACAATATGTGCTTCTGATTTAAAGAACAGATTGAAACATAAAATAATATATAAAATAGAAATAGTACACAAAATAGAAAATATATGATCAATTATTTTCCTTCACTGTCCCCCTACCAAACAGCATTGATTTTAGGGCATTTTAATTCAGACATTGTATTAAACTCAACTTTAGCTAAAAAGAATTAAACTGCTTATATATTTAGCAGCTACTTTCATGAACACTTTTGAATCTTTTATTGTAATATAAAGCACAAATAAAGAAAGCAAAAATATATATAGATTAATAAACTATTATAAATTGAATAATCTTAAAACCATTATCCAGGTGAATAAATGGAACTTTAGGAGCCATTCCAGTAGCCCCTGCATTTTCCCATATTAATCATGGCTCTTCTCCCTCTAAAAGCCCCTGCTATCCTGACTTTCATCATCACTCCCTGGCTTTTCATTATATATTTTTTAAAGATACTATTTATTTATTTGAGAGAGAAAGTGAGAGAGTATGTGCACCCAGGAGCAGGGGGAGGGGCAGAGGGAGAGGGAGAAGCAGGCTCTCCACTGAGCAGGTAGCCCCATACAGGTCTCCATCTCAGAACCCTGGATCATGACCTGAGTTGAAGGCAGACACTCAAACAAATGAGCCACCGAGGCACCCCACTTTTCATTATGATTTTATCACCCAAAAGTACATGCCCACTTTTTTAAATTTTATATTACTTTTTTCTAAGATTTACTTATTTATTTGAGATTGAGAGAGAGAGAAAGAGAGAGCACAAGTGGGAGCGGCAGGGAGAGGGAGAGAGAGAATCTCAAGCAGAGCCCCCATGCAAGGGTCAATCTCACAACCCTGCGACCTGAGCCAGATGCTTAACCAACTACGCCACCCAGGTGCTCCAACTTTATATTACTTTTAAGTCTCTTTTAACCTACAGGTTTATCTCTTCTTCCCTTTCTTTTTGTTACAATAAATCTCTTGAAGAACCTGGGAAACTGAACCTATGGATTTTTCACAGTTCACTATATTTCTTTGTCATCTACAATTCCTACAAACTGACAACTGGATCCAGATGCTTGTTCAGATTCAGGTTTGATACCCTTACCAAGATGATAGTGTGATGTGTTCTTTCATCAAGAAGTACATAATCAATGGCTGTTTTACAGTATGTTTGCTCGTTTAATTTACTTATCTATGGTGTTAGCATCCACTGATGTTCAACACATGGATCCATTAAATCATCAGGGGTTCTAAAATGTTAATATTCAAATTCTATCATTTTGTTTTCATTAAATAGCTGGAATAAATTTGCATGGAGATGCTTTCTCTCATCTACCATTTGCTTATTAAATGTATGGTTAATAGAAAAGTCAGGAGAAATGCTTGACTCTTTTATGTAACTAGTTTTTTTACATAATGACTCTATTACCCGTCAGCCTGAGAAAGTTACCAATGATTAATCTTTTTGCAGTATTATTATGAACTCATGAATTTAAATGCATTTGATGGGCTTGGGTTCATTGCCATATCTACTTTTATTGTAGCCTCCTTTGACATAACCCTGTTAAGTCTCTGATAGTCCTTCCTATCTGGTATGCCAAATTATTCCTGCCCCAGGTCTGTAATCAGTCATTTTTCAGGAAGCTCTGGCTTTTCAATAAAAAAATATTATTTCAAGTCCACCATATTGGCGCTAGGGATGTTTATTGGGAACTGTTTCTAGAATTCTTCAATGGAAAAATTAAATACATTGTAAGCTCACACTAATACCTGCAATTCAAATTCAAAACTAAAAGGTTTCAACAGAACCTCTTATATATTATAGCTGTATCTTCTTTCTTCTATACAGTGAATTCTAATTCTTAAGGGTGGGTGGCAATATTGAAATATTTAAGAACTAGTTTATTTGCTATACAACAGTCTCAGACTAACAAAACTAATGCTACCCCAACCAATTATGATTACTAGAAATAGTTTTAAATATATTTCTGCATGAATTATTCCCACTTTCCCCCCATTGTCAGATTGTATAGTCATTATCTGCTATAATCTTTTCTTTCAAAGGCTCATTTTGTCTTGGTTTTACAAGTAATTATATATTTAATGCTCTCCAGCACTAATTACATTGATATCTCTGTAGTCATTTTCATTACCCAACTCTTGTTCTCTAGTAAATTCCATACGAAGAGCTCTTGAGAAAAATATTCAAGATTTTGTGTATTAATAACAGTTTGTACATGCCTTTTATACTTGAATGTCAACTTTTTCAAATATAAAATCATTGCTTCACATTTTCTTTTCTTATTTTCAATATGTTATTTCATATTTTTCTGGGATAACGTGTTGCTACCAAAGGGTTTGACGATCTCATTTTATTTTCTTTGTAAGTCACATACCCTTTGTGTCAGATGCTCAAAGTGTTTTGGGGTTTGGGTTTGGGTTTTGTTTGGGTATTTTTTGTTGTTGTTGTTGTTGTTTTTGGTGGTTGTATTTTTTGTGTTGGTTGTTCTGGGTAGAATTTCTCAAATGTAAGCTGTATTCATTCAATATATAGTTACAAATCCCTTTTTGTGTTAATTTAAAAATGTTTTTCCTTCCCGTCTTTTTCTCTTAAAGCATTATTGTGTTCAGTTGCTTTTTCATTCTTCTCATTTAGTCTTCATGTGTAAAATAATTTTCTCTTTTATTTCAAATTATTTTATGAGTATGTCACATCATTCCTGAATGTTTTCCTGCTTCTGATATATTTTATTCATTCATATCTGGTATCATTTTCTTGATGTATTTCAGTTTGTTTTGACATTTGTTTTGAAATATTGAAGTTCTGATCTGCTTGAGGACACATTTCTCACTGTGATGTCATTCTGCTTTGTAATCTCTTTTTTTCCTATGGAAGTACTGCATGAGATTTGGCACTAATACTTCTTTGTCATTTGTTTTAAAAAGATGCCTGGTTCAGATAACTTTCACTACATCACAGAAACCCACTTTTCTATTGTTTTTGTGTATTATTTTAAAATATGGCATCTTGCTTTCTGAGTTCTCCTTGTTCTATTCTTCTTCCCCACTCTAATTCCTTCCAGTAGTTTCTCCTTAGTGTAGAGGACCTTGTTTAGGAGAGATCCTGGGTAGATCAGTTTTGAATACTCATTGAACCTAGACTACTTCAGCCCCTTCAATACTTACCATAGGCCCTTTTCTCCTCCACTTTCAGAACAAGCAATTCTCCATGTAGATGTAGCCAGTATTCTCAAATTGTCAGTGTACTTTAATGAATAACTTTAGACTATTTTGTAATCTCCTTTATGTCTATTAGTTATCCCTTTGTTTCCCTCTGTTTTCTATTTCCCTGTACCAATAACTGGTGTATTTGTGGCTATAGCTGCTGGTATTTTGAAGTTTATAGGGATACCTAGTCATTAATGTTTATATGAATGTTGTCCATTAGATTTTTGTTGCTTTGGTTTTTTGTTTGCTTGTTTTTTGTTTTCTTTGCTATCTAGTCGCTTCTTATGGTTTTATGTGAGGTTTTCGGAAGAGCCCAAAACTATGCTGCCACTGTTAACACTCATGTTCCAGAATCTTTGCACTAAGTTTTTAAGTAGATGATTTTTCAATTTAATTTATGGATATAAGGTGCCTCTCCTTAAATATCTATTTAATCTACTTTTTCATTCATTTTAAATAGCCGTAATTTTCGTTAGCCTAGTGGAAACTTTTCAGCCAAAATCTAAAAAATATTGGGATTTGAGCAAACACATAAAATACTTAAGAAGAGGGGCACCTGGGTGGCTCAGTCGTTGAGCGTCTGCCTTCAGCTCATGTCATGATCCCAGTGTCCTGGGATCGAGCCCCGCATCGGGCTCCCTGCCAGCGGGAAGCCTGCTTCTCTCTCTCCCTCTCCCTCTACCCCCACTTGTGTTCCCTCTCTCGCTGTGTCTCTGTCAAAAAAATAAATAAAATCTTTTTAAAAATTTTTTAAAATACTTAAGAAGAGGGACGCCTGGGTGGCTCAGTAGGTTAAGCATCTGCCTTCAGCTCAGGTCATGATCTCAGGGTCCTGGGATCAAGTGCCACATCAGGCTCTTTGCTCAGCAGGGAGTCTGCTTCTTCCTCTGCCCCTCCCCCTGCTCATGCTCTCTCTCTCTCTGACAAATAAATAAATAAAATCTTAAAAAAAATACTTAAGAAGAAATTCAGGCAGAAGGTTCAGGAAGAAGCATGAAATCCTATACTTTTCCTACTTAATCTTAGTGAGTTTATAAAAGTAGCAATGCCTTTGCAACCAATAGTTTCTTCCCCCAGAGGCAATCCACGGTAACAAAGTGATAACCTTTGCTTATCTTACTGCTCCAGGAAATGACAATCTGTTTCATACCCTGAGTGCTTAGCAAACCTTTTCAATCCCAAAGAACAAAAGGGCAAAGAGGTTTGCAAACATCTCCCCACTATTCCTATTTTAGATATATATGATGATCCTCAAGGATAAAGGACTGGACCCTGGTGCAACAAGCAGTATGGTGTAAAAAATGACCCTGGAAGATGAATCACTTTTCACTGTTCAAGAAGCTCTCTGGGGTAGATGTCTTCCCTTCTCACAAAAGGAGGGATTCTACAGTAATTGGGCATCCCATGCGTTCAAAGGGCCTTAAGTGCTTTCCCAAAAATCCTTACAAAAATCCTCACAAGCCAATTCAGACAAACTTGTACCAAGCAGATTATGTATTCTCCTGCTGTAAGGCTGCTTTCATGCTTGTCTTAGAAGAAAGAAAGAAACACAGAGACAGGACCTTTTCCCTAAGACATATAGGTAAGGCATGTCCAGCAAAAATACACTAAACCCAGCACATGGTTCTCTGACCCTCCATTTGAACTTTAGAATCAATTTGTTGATATCCACCAAATAACTTGGTTGAATTTTAACTGGGATGTCATTGAGTCTACAGATTAGCTAGAAAAAAAATGACATCTTGACAATATTAAGACTTCCTATCCATAAACATAGAGTATCTCTCCATTTAGTTCCTATTTATATTTTTTATTAGAGTCTTGCCATTTTCCTCATAGACAGTCCACATATTTTGTTTGATTTATACGTAAGTATTTCAGTTTGGGGAGTGGTAATATAATTTTATTTTTTTAATTTCAAACTCTACTTGTTTATTGCTGGTACGTCTGTATTCTCTAACTTTGCCATAATTTGCTGTAATTGTTCCAGAAGTTTTTTGTTGTTGTTTTTTATTCTTTTGGATTTCTAAAACCTAAGTGTTCATGTCATCTGCCAACAAAGAGAGTTTTATGTCTTCCTTTCCAATCTATTTACCTTGTATTTCCTTTTCTTGTCTTACCATATTAGCCAGAATCTCCAGTACAATGTGTAAAAGTGGTGAGAAGAGACATCCTTGCCTTGTTCCCCTGATCTTAGTGGGGAAGTTTCTAATTTCTTACCAGTAAGTATTATGTTAGTTAGAGGGTTTTTGCATACATTCTTTGTCAGGGTGAGGAAGTTGCCTTCTATTCCAAATTTGCTGAGAGTTTTTAATCATCAAAGAGTGTTGGATTTTGTCAAATGCTTTTTCCGAAGGTATTGATATGATCATGTGATTTTTCTTCTTTAGTTTGTTGATATGACATACTAAATTAATTGATTTTCAAATGTTGAACCAGACTTGCATACTTGGGATAAATCCCATTTGATCTAGTATAAAATCCTTCTTATACATTGTTGGATTTTATATGCTAATATTTTGTTGACATTTTTTGCATCTATGTTCATAAGCAATATCAATCTGTAGTTGTCTTTTCTTGTAATGTCTTTGGTGTGGGAGTTAGGGTAACAGCCTCATAGAATGAGTTAAGAAGTAGTCCCTCTGTTTCTATCTTCTGGAGGAGATTGTGGGGAAATGGTATACTTATTTCTTTAAATATTTGGTAGAATTTATCACTGAGGCCATCTAGTGTTGACACTTTCTGTTTTGGAAAAGTTATTAATCATTAATTTAGTTTCTATTCAGACTGTCTATTTCTTAAGTAAGTTTTCATAGACTATCTTTCAAGAAATTGGTCCATTTCATTTAGGTTATCAAATTTATGGGCATAGACTTGTTCATGGTATATATTTATTATTCTTCTAATGTCCATGAGATCTCTAGTGCTGTCCTCTCTTTCAGTTCTGGTATTAGTAACTTGTATTTTCCCTCTTTTTTTTTTTTTTTTTTATTACTTAGCCTGCCTATTTAAAAAACATAATCCAGGGGAGCCTGAGTGGCTCAGTCAGTTAAGCATCTGACTCTTGGTTTCAGCTCAGGTCATGATCTCAAGGCCTTTCATTGGGCTCAGTGTGGAGTCTGCTTCTCCCTCTCCCTCTGCTCCTCCCCCTGCTCTTGCTTGTGCTCTCTCTCTAAAATAAATAAAATCTTTAAAAAAAAATAAAATTTAAAAAACCCCATAATCCAAACATCCTTGTTGGTGATGTTTCATCACCCCCTTCCTTCTCATTTACAAAAGAGGAGGAAGAGGAAAGCCCTTTCCTTTCTTTAGTAAAGGACTTGCTATAATTATAAAGCACATACTTGAATCTATTTTTTTTAATGCTGAATCAAGATGTCATTTACCACCATATGACTTCCTTCTATGATTTGGGATATTAAGTATTTTTATCTAAGAAATTTAAAAATGGTTTTCTATTAACATATGAACTTACTCAGTGGCTCATTCATTCCTTCACTTAGTCATAAATAATAATTGAGCAATCTGAAACATGCACTATTCTACTTTATGGAATACAGTAATCAATATTACATTCCCAAGCAACCTACATAACAGTGAAGAAATAGAGAATTAAATATACTCTATCACTTCACCACAGGCAACTTCAGTATCATAAAAAACACAGCTATTGTCCACTTTGCTGATGGAGACATCAGAGCTAAAAATTAAGTGAAAAATGATATCAATCTCATGATTTTTCCTAAGTGTTTTTTTTTTCAGTTAATCAAATTTGACATTATCAACCCTTTAATTCAGAAATTGGATCTAGTTATTTAAGGTGTAACTCTGCTTAGAATGCAGTCTAAACAAACTCTACCTGATGGGATGGTGCAATCCTTTGACCAGATTTTGTCTTCTGTCTTGTCTCATATTCCCTCTCCCTCACTGCTGCTCTCCAGAGCTGGCATTGATTTTGTTCTTCAAATATACCACCTCATTTCCATCTCAGGGCCTGTGTTCTTTCTGTTCTCTCTGTCAGGAACTCTATTTTCCATGATATTTTATTGACCATTGGGTTTCAAGTCAAAAACTGTCCTAAGAATTCTTCTTTGAAAACCTTACCTAAAGCATTCTCTGTTCTCGTCCCTAAGTCCCTCTCTATCCCAATGCTAAACTTCAACACTTATTCCTATGTCAAATTTCTATTTATTTAATATTTTTACCTGTTTATCAAGTATTCTCAACATCATGAAAGCTCCATGAAGGCAGGTGTCAAATCTCTTCATCACTGTAAATGGCGCTAGAGCAGTCTCTGGCTCACAGCCAAAGTTGAATATATATTTTTTGCACGAATAAACTGCAGTGAGAGAAAAAAAAGCACATTGTGTAAAGCAAATAATTTTGATATGTTTTCTTATTAATTATACGTAATTTCTGATTAAGAGGGTTATATCTCTCTTTTCTTTACATGCTTATTATTTCTCTAACTGTGGTTTTATTTAATTTTAATTTTATTCTATTAGTCTTTCTAGCCTTATTCTCACAGCCATCATCTCAAAGTTTTATATAATTTATTTCTACTCTAAACACATTTATATTTATGCAATTTTTTATGTTGAACCTGTTATTCAAAAGCTGATAATTCCTGGGGCGCCTGGGTGGCTCAGTTGCTAAGTGTCTGCCGCCCCGCATCAGGCTCTCTGCTCCGCGGAGAGCCTGCTTCTCCCTCTGCCTACAGCTCCCCACTTTTGTGCTCTCTCTGTGTCAAATAAATAAATAAAATCTTTAAAAAAAACCTGATAATTCCTGAAAGTATATTTTAATGAGTCATTCATATAGCACTTCTTCATAATCTTTGCCATTGTGAAAACGGCAAACCACTGATACTTGCACATATTATAAGTGGGAAAATAATCTGTAGATACATCTTGTTTTTTCAGAGTCAAGAAGACATTTTAGGTAATCAACATGGTTAATTATCTCCATTGGAAGTTCACAAGGTTGGTCCAAGGAATAAGTACAGTTTGCCAATAGCTACAACTCCCAGTCCTTATCTGCATCCCCACTCCCATGCAATTCTGACTGTCTAGGTGATTATTTTTAAATGAATTCATATCAACTCAGAACTTCCTAGGGACTTAAATATTTAGACACTAATATATATAATGTATATGTATTCACTGAAGTCCAGTTTGGTTAAGAGACCTCTTCCTTCCCATCACAGCATCAGAGTGGTGTTTTCAAAGGCTAATGAAATTATATTAATCACCTATCTTAACCTTCCATGTCTTCCCATTTAATTGATAATAAAATCTAAACTCCAAAAACTTAAAAGTCTCTGCAGGCTGAACCAAGCTAGAACGATCTAGAAACACAAATCCATAGTTTTCCTGGACCCCCAAAGTATTTCTAAACTAGGATTGAGAATCTCTGAAACCTAAAAAGAAAAGAAAAGAAAAAAAAGTAAAAACAAAGAAGACTAAGTTTGGGAATTTATTTCAAACCTTAGCTAGGAATGTTTTGAAAATACTTGTATAATGAAATGAACAGTGGGATGTGAGTCAATACATTTAAATTCTAGTTCTGAAGAGGGCCTAATTTATTATCTGTATGACATTAGGCAAGTTACTTTATTTTTCTGGGGCCAAATTTGTTCATGTGTAAAATGAAAGTTTGTCTCTGGAGTACTTTCTAGCATTGCAATAGCTAAAACTGTATTATCATGGAAAATGATCTTTTAGAACTAAAGTATTCACAGTAGGAAAGCCTTAGCGTGTCTATGGGCTATGATGTTGTAGTAGCTGAAAAGAGTTTAGTAACAGCATTAAATGTGAGAACTGCCCATAAAGTGCAAACAGTATTAGGGAAAGAATAACACCATGTGAAAAAATTTCAACAATGCCCTCTCTTTATGAGCAAATGAAATTAGTTGCCTTGAACAAAACAGATTTCTTCACCTTCCATAAGAAAGTGAACTGATTATATTATCTATACAGAAAAATAGAAATTTCTGATCTTTATATATGTGAGATAAAATTTTTCCTGAGTTTTTATAAATGCATAGGTGAGCTATACTATGCCAATGATCTTTATATCTATCATATGTTTTGGTGGAGCTCAAAGATGTAGAAAAACTGGAAATATCATAGGGAATAGGAAAATTACAAAATAACATTTATAATTTTGGGTTGAAAAAATGAAGTGGTCTCTATGATCATGTAACCTAATTTTAAGTAATATTTCTTATCTTGCCATCCTAAAAATAAATGATTCAGATTAAGAAAAACTGAGTTTGAGAGAGAGAGATTTTTTTCATCACCCACGGAGAATTACAGCACTAAGATGTCATTGCTAAGGGGGATCATAATTCTCAGGAGTAGTAACATTTTAAATAGTATTATTAGGTTGTAGAAGAAATTTCTATTTATGGAAGGAATTGGAAGACACCTTCCAATGCTAAACAATTATTATTCTATTTGGGAAAATAAAGTTTGGCTAGCTGATAAAACATTAAAAAGTAGGTTGAAGGAAAGACATGTGGTGTGTAAGGATATTTTAAATAATAAAGGATAGGAATAGATGGTAAAGAAACAGTAGGAGATGGCTCATAATGGAATGGAGAAACACAGTTATCCTTTCCAAGTAAAGATGTTGATCAGAATATGACAAAGATACAGAATCTGAAATTGGTCTGCAACATGAAGCTGTACCCCAAGCATGAGGTCATATCTCCAAACATGTTAATCATGCTTTAGCCATTTAAACAAAATTACCGGCTTCACCTTTGTCCCCTCCTCCCAAAATGCCTTGTTGGAAGTGTGGGTTTGAAGCCAAAAGATAACCTGTAGTTGTCTACTACTTTCTTTCATATGTTGAAATTTCCTAAGGTCAACATCATCTTGTCCGCTTTTGATCAATGATAGTAATTGTGAAACTATGTACATAGGCAACGCCCAATAAATAGCTGATGCCGATAATTTTCACTTGTTCTCTTATAACCTCGATTTATTTTCTTTCTCTTTCTATGAGAAGATAAAAATGAGTTCAATATCTCAAGCTGCTTAGAGATCACATTATATTTCAACTCTTCTTCCTACATTCTATATTTTACCACATAGCTTACTTGTAAAATAGGTTACTCTTCTACACTATTTTATTAACCTGATTCACTTTTCAGTTTTCCTGTCTCTTCTACTGTCCAGCTTAAAAATAAATGATTCTTTTAAGTTCTTTCTTTTCCACTAGTCATTAAATTTTACTTACTTTTGTATGAAAAATATAGTAATAGGATTAATACTCCAATTATTTGCCTGGAAGGGGGTTTAGTGTGTATATGTGTGTTATGTGTGTGAATGTGTATGTGTGTGAATGTGTTTTGCATACTCGAAAACAGATATATCTTCCTCTTCTATATAATTTGAAATAATTATTGAAAGAAAATCAAATGCAAGATCATTGCCTAACTGGTTCAGAAAGTCAAAGGAAAAAAGTGATTAGGTTACTTTTACAGAGGTTGTTTACTGCTAGCAAATAGCAATCTTGATTTGCTCTTCTGAGCAATAGCAAAAAGGAAGAAAATACAGGGCCCTATATCAATTGTTACAGAAGGAATTTTCAGTTTAAGAACCACCTAGTGGAAACAAGAATAATTTAATGTGAAGTCCGCAGAGTAGAAATATTTCTCATAAACCAGTTATGAAAGTTACATTATGCTGATTGTATAAAACTGTACTTTAGAGAAGTTCTGTAGAGATAAACTTACACTTTCAATTATCCAATATCTTTACAGAATTCTGCCACTGTTCAGTGGACTGCCACTCTTAAATTTTCATACGTAAATTCTTTGCTGAATACCTTGACAGCTCCATAACTTACTAACTTTAATGCTCTGATAAGAACAATAGTAAACTGGGGATGAACCATGACCTTTGGGTAAAAGGGTGGTATCCCTTTATCATAAGTTCTTATACCCAGCTGACTTAAAACATGTCAATGTAAAAGGGATTTGGCAATTGTTAAAATTCTGTTAACATATTCATAAAAAGTGAGTGAATTATTATTCCATTTACTCCCAAAATGATTATTTGATTCCCATAGGTACTGGGATTTCTTTTAACATTGTATAACATTGTAAGTATATACTTGACATATTCCAGGAAATTAACTATAGTATGGTAGTTCTTTATTGAACAATGCAAAATTTCTCTTATAAAGAGTAATCTTGATCATTTTATATATTAGTATATATTAGTTTGAGCATTTGGAATTTTAAGAATTCCTTTTTTTATTCCATTCTATGTCAGAGATAAATGGTTTAAATTCATTGCTGATTTGTGTGTGTGTACATGTGTGTATTTGTGTATCTTTTGTCACCCTGGTTTCTATTGTTGAGTTTCTATGGAGATTTATATTAGAGTTAGGACCATCTTTTTTTTTTTTATTTTATTTTATTTATATTTTTTTCTTGTTTTAGTGTCACACCAACACAGTCCTAGTCAATCAAGATGAAAGAGCTGGTAGAGTAAGTTCACTCAGTTAATACTGGCAAGCAAATGAATATAGTTTCCACTCCAAAGTCTGATGTACTACATACTTAAAGAAGTGACAGCTTAAAGGACACATTAAAAAATAACTTGTTCTTGGGTGCCTGGGTGGCTCAGTTGGTTAAGCGACTGCCTTCGGCTCAGGTCATGATCCTGGAGTCCCAGGATCGAGTCCCGCATCGGGCTCCCTGCTCAGTGGAGAGCCTGCTTCTGCCTATCTCTCTGCCTGCCTCTCTGCCTACTTGTGCTTTCTCTGTGTGTGTCAAATAAATAAATAAAATCTTAAAAAAAAAAAAATAACTTGTTCTTGGGGTATGTATACTGAAAGGGCATTTTGTTTTGTAGATAACTTTTAAATATTTTTATCATGAAAGCAAAAAGTGTTTCTTACAGAGAAATCAAAGAAGAGAGGTAAGCAAAAGAAAAGAAGTAACAAACAAAAGTCTGAAATTTTACCACACATCACTGAAAATCATGTATGTATTGAAATTTTGTATGTGAATTATAACATAGCATGCATTTATAATTTTAATTTTAAAAATATATTTAAGAACATCTCCAGGCCAACAGATAAACTTCTGCAACAGAACTTCTAATAGTTTTACAGGCTTTCATTGCTTAACATCTCAGATATTTTAGTAAGCTCCTATTTTGATACAATTTTGAACTAACAGAAAAGTTGCAAGAATAGTGTAAGGAATTCCTTTATATCCTTTGCCCATATTAGCAATTGTTCAAAATTTTTTATTTCTTTCTCTCTCCTTCCTTCCTCTTTCTGTCCCTGTCTCTTTCCCTCCTCCCTGCTATACATTAGTACATTTATATATATACAAATTATTACATTTTGCTGAACTACTTGAGAATAAGTTAAGGAACCATACCCTATACTTGTCCCTAAAAGTATTTAGTGTATTTTCTAAGAATAAACATATTATCTTTCATAAACAAATGCAGTTTTGAAAATCAAACAAATTTCAATAATATAAAATTATTGTCTAAATCATAATCCATATTTAATGTCATCAACTGTTCCAATAATTTCTTTTATGGCTATCTTTCCCTGGACGGGGATCAAATTCAGGACCAACACTCAATTTAGTTGTCTTGGCTTTTTAGTTTCCCTTATTCCAGAACATGTTCTCAGCATTTTCTTGTTTCTTTTCATTGACATTTTGAGAGTTAGGAATAGTTTATAGAATGTCCTTCAACTTCAATTTGCCTGTTTCCTTGTGATTAAATTTAGACTTTATATTGTTGGCAGGAATAATGCAGAAATGATGTTTATTTCTATGTGCATTTATAAGAAGGCACTTGATGTCATTTGTTCCAATATTGGTGATGTTAGATTTGATGACTTTTTTTAGTGGTATCCCCCAGGTTTCTCCATTATAAAGTTACTATTTTCCATTTCTAATTAATAAGTAATTTAGGAAGAGAACTTGTAAATATCAAATTCCTTAGAACAATTTCATCCATGTGTTTTAGCATCCATACTTTCTGTATTTATTAGTTGGCATTAGTTGGCAAGTAAGAAAAAGCCTTTTCATATACTTCAGTTTTACAATATTAAACATACATTCCATGCTAGATTTTCTGGAAATAAACCTAGTATTTGTGATTTCATAAATATTTTTTGTTAAATTCACAAACATCCCAATTGAAATACAGTTGGAAAAGTATTAGAAAAAGATATCTATACCCCAACATAAAAATGTACCATGAGTCTAAAAATGATCTCAGGCATAGCCAAGTGAAAGTATCAATAAATTTAGCAATGACATTCCTTTAATTCTTTTTCTAAATGGTTCTTTGGGGAGCCTGGGTGGTTCAGTCGGTTAGGTGTCTGACTCTTGATTTTGGCTCAGGTCATGATCTCAGGGTCTTCCCCCACCCTCTCTATAAATAAATAAATAAATAAATAAATAAATAAATAAATAAATAAATAAATA
>NC_058410.1:56405532-56470775 GCF_002201575.2 Neomonachus schauinslandi | reverse complement strand
AAAGAAAGAAAGAAAGAAAGAAAGAAAGAAAGAAAGAAAGAAAGAAAGAAAAAGAAAGAAAGAAAGAAAAAACAAGAATTACTCCAGATTCTATATTAAGAATACATGACACCACATCAAAAACTAATGATGTAATGTATGGTGATTAACATAACATAATAAAAAAAAATAAAGACACTTACCAGATTAAAAAAAAAAAAAGAATACATAACAGGGGCCAAGGACAAATGTAAAAAAGACCATTTACAAAAATGCAGAAATTTTAGTGACTTGACCCCAAAGGTAGATAAAGATGGTGAGATTTGGGATATGTTTTCAAAATAGAGCCAACGGGATTAGTAACTAGAAAGACTTAATTGCCATTAACTAAGCTAGAGCACACAGTGAGTTCACTTAAGGCATACAATTTAACCCTGAAAAAGGAATAAAGTACTGATACAAGATGGATGAACCTTGAAAACATTATGCTAAGTGAAAGAAGCCACACAAAAGGCCACACATTATGTAATCACACTTATATGAAATGCTTAGAATAGGAAAATCCACAGGAATAACAGGTATATTAGTAGTTGCCAGGGGCAAGGAAGGGAAGCATATGGGGAATAACTGCTAAAGAGCACAGAGTCTCTTTCTGGGGTGATAAAAATACTCTGAAATTAGATGGTAGTGATAGAATTCATAGTGTCAAAAGTTTAGTTTTGGATATAAGTTTGATATACAGATTATAAATAAAGAAGTTGAGGGTGTAAGTTACAATGTCAAGAAGACAGTTGAATATATAATTCTTTAACATAGAGTTTGGCCTGAACTGGAGATATAAATTTTGGAGTGATCAGTGTATACATGGTATTTAAAGTCCTGACAATTGGTCTAATCATCAAGTAAGTAAATGGAAACAGAAAGGAGAAGTGGTCCAATGACTAAGCCCCTGTACGTGTTAAAAGGTTAGGAAGAGGAAGTAGAGCTAGCAAAAGAAAATGAGAAAAAGCACATAGTGAAGTATCCTAGCAATCAACTGGGAATAAAATGATCAACCATGGTCAAATACTGCAGAAATGTCAAGTAAGATGAAATCTGAGAATTCATAATTATTATAAGAACTTGGTAAAGGGTACTGGTAAACTTGATCAGAATAGTTTTAGTGATGATGTGAAAAAAAAATTCTGCTTGGAGTGCTTCAAGAAACAATGCTAGAAGAGGAATTAGAGATCTCTGGAAGACTCTTTAAAGGAATTTGTATCTTAAAGGAAAAAGATAAATGGGGAAAAGAGAAAATTCAAGAGAGATTTGTGTTTTATTTTGTTGCTGTTGCTATAGCTGGCAGAACAAAATGGCACTGGTATAGCGACAGGAGAAATTCAACAGAAAGGGGGAAAATGAAGTTGCAGGATAGAAAAAAAATGCTAGAGCAACATCTTTGTGCAGACTGCAGGGGATGGAATATTATATATAAATGTGGAGCTCACCTGAACGAGGAACATGAAGAGGTCATCCATGGTGAGGAGGGAAGACAGAGTCCATGGGCATAGGTGGGTGAGAGTAGATGAGTTATCTTTTGACTCTATTTTTTTCTGTCATATGGAGATCAAGCTCATCAGCTGAAACTGAGGGCAGTGGAATGGTTTTAGAGGTCTGTGCAAGAGAAATTAGAAACCGTCTTCTTAAGAGTGGGAGATTAATTGGACTAGGGAAATACAGCATAATAGCTAGGCCTCATATTAATCATGAACCTAAAATCATGCTTGTAAACCGATCAGCACGTTATCTGTGTGTATGTAGTGGTGGCCGTGGTGTTTCCAGCCATATTCAACTGCATGAGTTTCGTGCCCAGTGTAGGAGGTTTTATTTTAACAAAGATTGGTGGTTTAGTGAAGAGAAGAGTATGAAGTAAGATTGTCAAGCAAGACGGGAATTGTAATAACTGTAAGTCATGGAGTTTATGCTGGATGAATAAGAAAAAGAGGGGGACCTACAGTTGGGCTACTAGAGATAATGAACTGGAAGATAGAATAGTGTTGTCAGAGAATGAGGTATTGGACAATAGGATTATAGAGGGCATACAGTTATTGTTAATGACAATGTCTACAACACAGCATAAAAGTGAGTGGCTGAGGAAGAGGGAATGACAGTAACACAGAAGCAGAGAAGATCATGAACAGGAGGTAAGGTTTTGGAAGGACACCTACATTAATTTTGAAATCTTCAAAATGACGACCTAGGTAGTGAGAGTAACCCTGAGTCATGAGACAAAATCTTTAAGAAATGAAGAGGAGTGACTAAAACTGGGGAGGAAGACATGTAAAGGTAAGTAGATGACATGTAATGAGGCATGAAAGTAGTCATGTTTGGTGACATAAGTCATGCACATGACTTTTAGGGACAAAGGAGAGATAATCATTGGAAGTTGCAAAGAGAAGCAAAGAAAAAAATCTTCCCATCTCTGAATGCAGAGATACAAGAGAGGCAGAGAGAAACATCCACCACTTAAGAGTTATAGGATGGGCGCCTGGGTGGCTCAGTCAGTTAAGCATCTGCCTTCAGCTCCGATCATGATCTCAGGGTCCTGGGATTGAGCCCAGGGTCAGGCTCCCTGCTTGCTTGGTGGGGAGCCTGCTCCTCCCTCCCACCTGTGCTCTCTGTCGCTATCTCTCTCTCTCAAATAAATAAATAAAACCTTAAAAATAAAGAGTGATATAGGAAAGCAGTGTCTCAAAAGAAACACAGGTTTCAAGAAAGCAGAGAAAGAAGGTGAGGGAATTTCACAGAAGAGGAAGATATAGACAATGACTTCCAAAAGCACAGTGAGAGTGGTTCAAGCCATTGACAGAGCTTTCGAGGGATTAGAGTCTGCTGGATGAGGGATAACATGGTGGCACCACACAAGTAAGAATAATGGGCATGGTAAGACTGGGCCTGAGGGCGCCTGGCTGGCTCAGTCGTTAAGCATCTGCCTTCAGCTCAGGTCATGGTCCCGGGGTCCTGGGATCGAGTCCCACATCGGGCTCCTTGCTCAGCGGGAAGCCTGCTTCTCCCTCTCCCACTCCCCCTGCTTGTGTCCCCTCTCGCTGTGTCTCCCTCTGTCGAATAAATGAATAAAATCTTAAAAAAAAAAAAAAAAAGACTGGGCCTGAAATTTATAAGGCTGAGAGTAGTCCTGAGCTGTGAGGGCACATGCCTTTGGGGGAGTATGTGCAGAGTATTAGTGGTCCCTGTTTTTTTGGTTTTGTTTTGATTTTGATTTTATAATTGACCTTTTTAATCATCCATAAAATAGAAAGAATATTACCAGATTACAAATCTGGAAAATTAAGCCTCCTATTAATGAGGATATGGGCTTTTCTGATCTCATTCAGCAGAGTCCTATTACAGCCTATAACATTCTAGAATCTGCTTTAAAAAAATAAATTGTATTTTTAGTGCTATCATCTCTAAGTTAAAAAGGTTGAGATCAAAAAAAGGAAAAATATTTATTTTCAGATCAGACACCTGCTGCTTCCAATTTAGATTTTGGGTAAACTATCAGAAGTGAAAACAGCAGAGTGAAATGTACTGGGTTCTAACATCCCTAATTAACAGCAGTCAGTCCAGAGCAACCTTACTCAGGGTCTCCTTTTCCTCATTGAGCTGACCAGGGGAGACCTTGAAGGCAAAATGTGTGAGCCCTGTTAAAGAAAACCTCAAACAACAGATAGGCACTGAAGTCTTTGAAGAAACTGTGAACACCCTCTGGGGAGAAAATTAGACTTGTGAACTTAAAAAAATGACACATAAACATTTTAACACAGAACCGAAGGCAGAGGTCAACAGGGATATTCCAGCCGAAGATTGCCTGTTGAGGAAGAAATTAGTTTTGAACATCAAAAATAAATGAACAAAGCAAGCAGAAAACATTAGAGTTCTTTCCTCACGAAAAAAAAAAAAATCCCCTCAACCCTCCCTCCACACACAAACACACTAATTGAGCTTTATTACTGGAAAAGAAAGTATCTTTCCAAATAGGAAAATCTAATGCTAGGAAACCAATTGTGAAAAGAGTTGTTTTTATAAGCACCTCTCTCTATTCTTGCTACTTCAATAAAGCAGATAATTTTGACTCACCTCTTAGATTAGCTTTATTCTTACATTTATCTGCAATTTATTATCTTCTACTAATTTATCATTTGGTCATTCTATTTTCAGCATTAAACAGAAATATAAAAGCCTTCCGACTAAGCACAATTTATGCCATTTTTTTCCTCATAATGAAGGTCTTTAGGTTTCGAGTCGGCTGCCGTCACAGACCGCCAAGGGATGTCGATAGAGGGGATATTCAAACCAAGGACTCCCTTTTTATTACTATTAGCCTTTCTCCAACCCCTCTGCCAATGCTTTTTGTGTTAGTGCTCTATAAATCAGGAAAATCATCTTTGCCTAGACTGTAGTGATGGTCTCCAAGTGTTCTTGCTTGAGGACCCTGTTAAACCTAGGCTTGCCTGGCTTGTTTAGGGCAAGCTTGCGATAATGGGGCCCACTTGGCTCTATCAGTCATGTGCTGCTTCAAATGGGAGAGAGGCAAAATCAGCACAATGAAAGAAGTCATTGGAGACAAGAGTGAGGACAAGGCCATAGAGAAGGCAGTGAAGAAGAGCTTTACAATTTGCTCCTGTCACCCCCCAATTCCTGGGATTGGCTCCTTTGTCCTGGCCCCTCCCCTGCAGAGAGAATGAGGGACAGAACAAGTGAAGGGAAGCTTAAGTTGCCCCTCAAGTCTGGAGTCTGCTGCTGGAGAACTAGCATACTGTTGAACCAAACCAGCCATTCTGTTGGGTTGCTACCAGCAAGAAGCTCTGTCCCCTAGATCAAGTTACTGACCCTCTCCATCAAAATACTGTGGATGACAATAGTACTTAACTCATTATTTCTTGGTGAGTCTTCAATGAAATGTGCATATGCTCCGCACAATGCCTGGCACGTTGCAGATGCTCAGTCAATCCCAACAGTCAATGCAGTGCTTACCTTTACCTACTGAAATTTTATGCATGTTTCAAGCCCCATCAAAGGATAGCTTTTCTTTAGAGCAGCTCTCCTCCTCACCCTCTTCCTCTAGATGTGAGCTAATCAACTCCATCTAGGTAAATTAACAGCACTTTATGGCTTTTTTGTAGCAGTGATTCCCAAACCTTGCTAATCCTCATAATGGCCAGGGAAGTGTGTTATAAAATGTAGGTTTTAATTTTTATACATGTATACTTTTATTCAGCAGATCTTCTGATAACCTGTCACATTTAGAAAACCCTGAGAAGAAAATTTGCAATATCCTATTCAATTCTAAATCATATAAAATTTCCTGGTATTTTGAATGCCTCCTTTTGTTCCCAGTTTACTGTTGTGCATTGGGGTTGGGGGTTGGGGGTGAATATGCAGATTAGGGAGACTGGATAGGTGGGGCCTATAGGAAAGGAGTTTCAGTTTGAGGGATTTTTCCATGGGGAGGGAGGAGGTCTTTGTAAATCCTTCATACAATGACCATATGGGCAAAAATCAGTTAAAGTTATTTAATGGTAAGTTTTACCTGGAGCACTTACTAGAAATGAAGATGCTAGGACTTTTCTCTCCCCCTTGAAAATTATCTTAAAATTAAACATGGATTTAAACATAAATATGATTTCACAAATTTCTTCCTGGAGAAAGCCAACAGATAATTTTCAATTTTGATCCTCTTCCTTACTCATTTTTATTTCAATGACCAATGCCCTGAGCTTATTTTTGATTATATGTTGTCTTCTATATCATATTTCAAAAAGCATCTTTTTATGACCTCCTGAAATATTGCAGGGCAGATTGAAACATGTCCCAAGCAGGCACTGCAATTTTAATGCATTTTTATGGGAACCAGTCACAGCCCCTTCAATACAACATTTATTTGTCCAGAAGGATGTTAGTGGAATATCCTTCTATTTATAACTTGGTAAGCAAACTGTCCCCACACCCCAAGTATGTAGAACAATTTGCATTTTTCAATTTATTTCATTAGTTTGTCAATGTCATATAAGTATTATAAAATGCGTGTGGTGCATCTGAATAAGCCCATCATATTAGCTAATCTAATAACCACAATGATGTTCAAGTGGACTCTTTTAATTAACGTGAGTCTTTTCTGACGTTCAAAACAATGTTGTTATTGCCACTTCCATTAATGTCTGTCTTGACACAGATCAAATAAAAATTCTTGCCACCAGTGTTATTCTAATCCCACTGCTTATTGTAGCACACAGCACAAAGTAGACAAGAAACATATGTTGAATCAATATATGGCAACTATTTTTTTCTCTTTTATGAAGGACAGTTACAATGAAGTTCTAACACTACCTTGTTTTTTAAGTATAGAAGCAAATGAAGTTATTAATTTTCAATATGTACAAAGTGAAATGGAGAAGCAAAAGAACTCCATAGCCCCAATTCCCCAGATCAATGCAATAAAGTGAGATTTACATGAGTAAGCCAGATAATTAACTTATTTAGCCATATGCCTTTATATAGATAGATAATCTTAGATTTAGGGACATGTGTATTGATTCCTGCTTCACTTGATAAAGGATATAATTGTTCTTGTCATTTCTTAATTACAACAAATCACACTCATATGATTGGGTGTTTCCCTCCTACTCTGCTTCTTTTCAATGCAATTTCCATTTATTTCAGATACTTGATGTTTAAAATTCTAAATTTAAATACTTGAGATTGCTCCCTGGTGGACTGAAAGTGCCTCAAAGGTTCTACATTGGAGAATTCCATTCTATTTCCCTGAAACGCTCATCTAGTTTTATTGTGTAGGATAGGGATCAGCAAACTAGTGCCCACAGGCCAAATCTAGCTGTAGCTGCTCTTATATGGCCCCCAAGCCAAGACTTAAATGGTGGGGAAAAAAAAAAAATCAAAGGGTGTGACAAATGAAAATCACTGGAATTTCAGATTTCCGTGTCCCTCACTCAAGTTTTATGGGAACACAGTTCTGCATTGTCTTTGACCACTTTCACACCACAGTGAGAGTGGAGCAGCTGGGATAGAGACCACGTGACCTAAAAAGCCTAAAATATTTACTATTTAGCCCTTTATAGGTTTGCCCACTCCTGGTGCAGAGCATCTATCTCTACTTTCTCTCTGACAACATTATTTATTACCAATGTCCTCGTTAGTAGTTGCTTTTTTTTTTCCCCCCAAACTGATGTCTTTGGGGCATGTTCAGTGAGATTAGAAGATGGGTATGGGTTGCACTGGTACAAATACAATGACTCTCCCGTGTTTGTATCAGAAGAAGGTAGCAGGAGGGGAAGAATGAAGCAGGGGAAATCGGAGGGGTAGATGAACCATGAGAGACGATGGACTCTGAAAAACAAACTGAGGGTTCTAGAGGGGAGGGGGGTGGGAGGATGGGTTAGCCTGGTGGTGGGTATTGAGGAGGGCACATTCTGCATGGAGCATTGGGTGTTATGCACAAACAATGAATCATGGAACACTTCATCTAAAACTAATGATGTAATGTATGGGGATTAACATAAGAATAAAAAAAAAGATAAATAAATCTCCCTGGAAAATAAAAAATAAAAAGGTAAAAATAAAGAGCATTTAAAACAAAAAAAAAAAAGAAAAATTTTAAACAGATTTTCTCAGAAAACACAACTTGTTTCTTTGTGGCCAATTTCTATACCACCAAATATGGGACCTATTTCTAGCCCACTGATCTCAGCAGCAGTCTGTCAAGTGCTTCAGGATAATATGCCATAATTGATTTAAATTTTTTGACAACTAAAATGATATGTAATTATAAACCCACCATTGAAATATCATTGCAATTATTATCCTCTTAAGCCAAATATATTACCGAAGAATTTTCAGTGGACTTGCTAAGTAAACTGCATTGTTCTAATTGTAAAAATGAACATAAGTCCAGTTCTGCAACTCTCATGGTTGAAGAGAGGAAAATTCTGGATCACTTATTAAACCTTCATTTTCCTGACTGAACTCCATGTGATGCTTTTTATTTCCTCCCTTGAATGTCAATAAAATATAAAATGACTCATGGACTAGTTGAGGTATCTTTGTACAACTTCATTCCACCTCTAAAGTTTTTATAAGACTATTTTGAAGATATTTTAACTTTTTTCTGTAAAAAAATTATTCATATCAGTTTTCCACTTCAAAAAATAATAAGGCAGTTTAACTGGTGTTAGAAGTCATAATATGACAAAGAAATGAGTCAGAAAGATACTGAAAAACACAAAAGTTTAAACAGAAATAAGTAGAATGAAAAAAAGATTTTTTTTTAAGATTTTATTTATTTATTCATGAGAGACAGAGAGAGAGAGAGGTAGAGGGAGAAGCAGGCTCCCAAGGAGCAGGGAGCCCGATGTGGGACTCGATCCCAGGACCCTGAGATCATGACCTGAGCCGAAGGCAGATGCTTAACCATCTGAGCCACCCAGGTGCCCTTTTTTTTTTTTTAAGAAAAAAAGATTTTTCAATTGTTTCTTGAAACTGCTAGTTGTATTATTTTGCCTTCTCATGCTTTTTAAATTTCTTAGTGTCATGAAGAGTATTTCCTGGGTGAAAATTAATCAACTCAAACAGAGAATTAACTGGCCCATGTGTCTTATTTCAACCAAAGGACTTCTTACTTTCAGCAAAAACTTGAAATTAACATTGAGAGGCCTGGCCCCTCTCCCAGAATCTTTTAAGCTCTGTATTCAGGAGAGAAACCCTAATATAGTTTATAGTTTCATATAAAGTAAACATGGCATTTAAAATTAGTGGGAAAAGACTGAATAGTACATAAATCTCACTGTAGTAACTATTTCTAAAAAATAAAGAATAATAAAGTACTACACACCATACCTCAAAATGCATTTTTAAAAATCTAAAGAATTATATTCATGGATATGAATCATAAATTAATTTAATTTTATATTTTTTAAGATTTATTTATTTATTTATTTGTGAGAGAGAAAATGAGAGAGAGCACACGAGAGGGGGGAGGGTCAGAGGGAGAAGCAGACTCCCTGCCAAGCAGGGAGCCCAATGCGGGACTCGATCCAGGGACTCCAGGGTCATGACCTGAGCCGAAGGCAGTCGCTTAACCAACTGAGCCACCCAGGTGCCCCATAAATTAATTTTAAAAACAGGCAAATATTTATGAGATTTGGTGTGAGAATGGGCTTATTTTTACAAATAAACAAGTACAAATAACCTAGACAAAAATGGACAAAGCAAAGTATACTATTGTTATTTTGTGCACAATGATACTCATCAGATGGAACCATATAAAACTGCAATTTTTAATGGTCAAATATATTTGACCATTAAATATTTGATATGGTTGATTCTAAACACTCATGTGAGAGGCTGGTCAAAATTTCTCTAGGGATGGATGAAAATAAGAGTCTCAGATATCGGAGGAGGAGCAAGATGGCAGAGGAGTAGGAGACCTAAATTTCGTCTGGTCCCAGGAATTCAGCTAGATAGGGATCAAACCATTCTGAACACCTACCAACTCAACAGGAGATCAAAGAAAAGAATAGCAGCAACTATCTGAACAGAAAAGCGACAACTTTCTGAGGTAGGACGTGCAGAGAAGTGAATCCGAGGCGATATTCAGGAAGATAGACCTCGGGGGGAGGGAGCCTCCATCAGCCGCTACCGGCAACTGATAGAGCCGCAGAGCACAAAATCGGAACTTTCAGAAGTCGGCTCAGCTGAGGGATGTCGCTCCAGTGGCTAAGCGGGGGGTGGAACCCTCGCTAGGACAGTGTGGTCTCAGGACCCTCGGGGTTACAGAAAGACCAGGGATGCCTGAGTGCGGCAGAGCTCCCAGGTATGGGAATGGGGAAGCTGGCTGCAGAGGCGGAGCCAAGGAGTGGGCTCTCAGCTTGGGGTTGCCAAAAACCGTGATCCACGGCACAGTTGGGCCACTGCTCTTCCAGCAGGGACCCAACAAGCGGCAGATCCAGGGAGACTCCCCTTCCTCCCCCGGGAGGAGCGGCGCGGGAGCACACCGCAGGAATCTACTGGGTTTGGAGACTCCAAACGGGGTCGGGTGCCAGAGATAGAAATGCTCAGGCACAGGCCAGGTGAGCACAGAGTGCGGCCGGAGACCTTGGAGACGGGAGTGACTCACTGCTTTTCTCTGAGGGCTCACTGAGGAGTGGGGCCCCGAGTTCTCGGCTCCTCTGGGACAGAGACTGGGAGGCCGCCATTTTCACTCTTGTCCTCCAAAGCTGTAGGGAAAGCTTGCAGGGAACAAAAGCTCCCAAGAGCAAACCCCAGCAGATTACTTAGCTTGGCCCCCAGCAAGGGTGGGGCAAGTCTGCCTCTGGCAAAGACATTTGAGAACCCCTGCAACAGGCCCCTCCCCCAGAAGATCAGCAAGAACAGCCAGCCAAGACCAAGTTTACCAATCAATGAGAATGGCAGAACTCCAGCAATAGGGGAATACAGCACATAGAATTCATGGGTTTTTTCCCCCATGATTCTTTAGTCTTTCAAAGTTAATTTTTAAATTTTTTTTTCTTTTTCTATTTTTTTTAATTTTTCTTTTTCCCTTTTTCAAACAACATCTTATCAATCACTTTTTATAAAACTTTTTTTTATTTTTCATTTTTAGTCATATTCTATCCCTTCATTGTAGTTAACCTTATTTTTCGCATATATATAAGTTGTTCTCTCTTTAAAATTTTGGGATACAGTTTCTTCTAACAGACCAAAATATACCCTAAATCTCTGGTGTATGACTTTGTCCTAGGCTCCTGCTTGATCACATTCTCTCCCTTTTTTTTTTCATATTTCTCTTCTTTCTCTTTTCAACCAACTTCTTATCAATTCCTTTTATAAAATCTTTTATAATTTTCATCTTTACAGTCATAGTCCATCCCTTCATCATATTTACCCTTATTTTTGTACATATACAAGGTTTTTTTTCCTTTAAAATTTTGGGAGGCAGTGTCTTCAAACAGACCAAACTATGCCCAAAATCTAGTGTGTGGCACTGATCTATTCACCAGCCTGATCATATTTGATCATATTCTTTTTTTTTTTTCCTTTCTTTCCCTTTCTTCCCCCCCACCCCCCGGTTTTGGGACTCTTCTGATTTGTTTAGTGTATATTTTTCTGGGGTCATTGTTATCCTGTTAGCATTTTGTTCTCTCATTCATCTATTCTCCTATGGACAAAATGACAAGATGGAAAAAATCACCTCAAAAAAAAGAACAAGAGGCAGTACCGACTGCAAGGGACCTACTCACTACGGACATTAGTAAGATGTCGGAACTAGAGTTCAGAATGATGATTACAAAGATACTAGCTGGGCTTGAAAAAAGCATGGAAGATACTAGAGAATCCCTTTCTGGAGAAATAAGAGAACTAAAATCTAACCAAGTTGAATCAAAAAGGCTATTAATGAGGTGCAATCAAAAATGGAGGCTCTAACGGCTAGGATAAATGAGGCAGAAGAGAGAATTAGTGATATAGAAGACCAAATGATGGAGAATAAAGAAGCTGAAAAAAGAGAGATAAACAACTACTGGATCACGAGGGCAGAATTCGAGAGATAAGCGATAATATAAGAAAAAACAATATTAGAATAATTGGGATCCCAGAAGAAGAAGAAAGAGAGAGAGGGGCAGAAGGTATATTGGAGCAAATTATAGCAGAGAACTTCCCTAATTTAGGGAAGGAAACAGGCATCAAAATCCAGGAGGCACAGAGAACCCCCCTCAAAATCAATAAAAATAGGTCAACACCCCGACATCTAATAGCAAAACTTACAAGTCTCAGAGACAAAGAGAAAATCCTGTAAGCAGCTCGGGACAAGAGGTCTCTAATCCAAAATGGTAGAAACATTAGACAGGCAGCAGACCTATCCACAGAGACCTGGCAGCCAGAAAGGACTGGCACGATATACTCAGAGCACTAAATGAGAAAAATATGCAGCCAAGAATGCTATATCCAGCTAGGCTGTCACTGAAAATAGAAGGAGAGATAAAAAGCGTCCAGGACAAACAAAAACTAAAATAATCAGCAAACACCAAACCAGCCCTACAAAAAATATTGAAAAGGGTCCTTTAAGCAAAGAGAGAGCCTAAAAGTAACACAGACCAGAAAGGAATAGAGACAATATACAGTAATAGTCACCTTACAGGCAATACAATGGCACTAAATTCATACCTTTCAATAGTTACCCTGAATGTAAATGGGCTAAATGCCCCAATCAAAAGACACAGTGTATCAGATTGGATAAAAAAACAAGACCCATCGATATGCTGTCTGCAAGAGACTCGTTTAGACCCAAAGACATCTCCAGATTGAAAGTGAGGGGGTGGAAAACCATTTACCATGCTAATGGACACCAAAAGAAAGCTGGGGTGGCAATCTTTATAATAGACAAATTAGATTTTGAAACAAAGACAACTTACATCCCAATAAGAGATGAGGAAGGACACTATATCACACTTAAAGGATCTATCCAACAAGAAGATCTAACAGTTGTAAATATCTATGCCCCTAACATGGGAGCAGCCAATTATATAAGCCAATTAATAACAAAATCAGAGGCCAGCATTACCTTGATCCCAAAATCAGACAAAGACCCCATCAAAAAGAATTACAGACCAATATTCCTGATGAATATGGATGCAAAATTCTCGCCAAAATACCAGCCAATAGGATCCAATAGTATATTAAAAGGATTATTTACCACAACCAAGTGGGATTTATTTCTGGGCTGCAAGGTTGGTTCAACATCCACATATCAATCAATGTGATACAATACATTAATAAAAGAAAGAACAAGAACCATATGATCCTTTCAGTAGATGCAGAAATAGCATTTGACAAAGTACAGCATCCTTTCTTGATTAAAACTCTTCAGAGTGTAGGGATAGAGGGTACATATCTCAATATCATAAAAACCATCTATGAAAAACCCACAGCGAATATCATTCTCAATGGGGAAAAACTGAGAGATTTCCCCCTAGGTCAGGAATACAGGAGGGATGTCCACTATCACCACTGCTACATAGTATTAGAAGTCCTAGCCACAGCAATCAGACAACAAAAAGAAATAAAAGGCATCTGAATCGGCAAAGAAGAAGTCAAACTCTCACTCTTTGCAGATGACATGATACTTTATGTGGAAAACACAAAAGACTCCACCCCACAACTTCTAGAACTCGTACAAGAATTCAGTAAAGTGGCAGGATATAAAATCAATGCACAAAAATCAGTTGCATTTCTATACACCAACAATAAGACAGAAGAAAGAGAAATTAAGGAGTTGATCCCATTTACAATTGCACCCAAAACCATAAGATACCTAGGAATAAATCTAACCAAAGAGGCAAAGAATCTGTACTCAGAAAACTATAGAATACTCAACGAAAGAAATTGAGGAAGACACAAAGAAATGGAAAAACATTCCATACTCATGGATTGGAAGAACAAATATTGTGAAGATGTCAATGCTACCTAGAGCAATTTACACATTTAATGCAATCCCCATCAAAATACCATACACTTTTTTCAAAGAAATGGAACAAATAATCCTAAAATTTGTATGGAACCAGAAAAGACCCCGAATAGCCAGAGGAATGTTGAAAAAGAAAAGCAAAGCTGGTGGCATCACAATTCTGGACTTCCAGCTCTATTACAAAGCTGTCATCATCAAGACAGCATGGTACTGGCACAAAAACAGACACATAGATCAGTGGAACAGAATAGAGAGCCCAGAAATGGGCCCTCAACTCTATGGTCAACTAATCTTAGATAAAGCAGGAAAGAATGTCCAATAAAAAAAGACTGTCTCTTCAACAAATGGTGTTGGGAAAATTGGACAGCCACATGCAAAAGAATGAAACTGGACCATTTCCTTACACCACACACAAAAATAGACTCAAAATGGATGAAAGACCTAAATGTGAGACAGGAATCCATCAAAATCCTAGAAGAGATTCAACCTCAGCCGCAGAAACTTCTTCCTAGACACATCGCCAAAGGCAAGGGAAGCAAGGGCAAAAATGAACTATCGGGACCTCATCAAGATAAAAAACTTTTGCACAGCAAAGGAAACAGTCAACAAAACCAAAAGACAATGACAGAATGGGAGAAGGTATTTGCAAATGACATATCAGATAAAGAGCTAGTATCCAAAATCTATAAAGAACTTATCAAACTCAACACCCAAAGAACAAATAATTCAATCAAGAAATGGGCAGAAGACATGAACAGACCATTTTTTCCAAAGAAGACATCCAAATGGCCAACAGACACATGATAAAGTGCTCAACATCGCTCAGCATCAGGGAAATCCAAATCAAAACCTCAACGAGATACCACCTCACACCAGTTAGAATGGCTAAAATTAATTAACAAGTCAGGAAATGACAGATGTTGGCGAGGATGCGGAGAAAGGGGAACCCTCCTACACTGTTGGTGGGAATGCAAGCTGGTGCAGCCACTCTGGAAAACAGTATAGAGGTTCCTCAAAAAGTTGAAAATAGAGCTACCCTATGACCCAGCAATTGCACTCCTGGGTATTTATCCCAAAGATACAAATGTAGTGATCCGAATGGGTACATGCACCCCAATGTTTATAGTAGCAATGTCCACAATAGCCAAACTATGGAAAGAGCCAAGATGTCCATCGACAGATGAATGGATAAAGAAGAGGTGGTATATATATATACAATGGAATATTATGCAGCCATCAAAAAAAAAACCCAAAATCTTGCCATTTACAACAATGTGGATGGAACTAGAGGGTATTATGCTAGCAAAATAAGTCAATCAAAAAAAGACAAGTATATGATCTCACTGATAAGAGGAATTCTTAATCTCAGCAAACAAACTGAGGGTTCCTGGAGTGGTGGGGGGGTGGGAGGGATGGGGTGTCTGGGTGATAGACATTGGGGAGAGTATGTGCTATGGTGAGCACTGTGAATTGTGTAAGACTGATGAATCATAGACCTGTACCTCTGAAACAAATAATACATTATATGTTAAAAAAAAAAAAGTAGGAATTGAAAAATGAAGGGGGGAAAATCGGAGGGGGAGACAAACCATGAAAGACTATGGACTTTGAGAAACAAACTGAGGATTTTAGAGGGGAGGGGGTTGGGGGGATGGGTTAGCCCGGTGATGGATATTAAGGAGGGCACATATTGAATGGAGCACTCGGTGTTATATGTAAGCAATGAATCCTGGAACACTACATCAAAAACTAATGATGTAATGAATGGTGACTAACATAACATTAATAAAATAAAACTTAAAAAATTAAAAAGAGTCTCTCATATCATTTATACTTGGTTTCATTTATATATTGGTTTTATATATTTTTATATATTTTAAGGAAAATTAAGGAAAAGCTTAACAATGATTCTGTCCACATCATGTTTAAAAATTAGACATTAGAAAAATCTAAAAGCTCAGCAACAATATAATGGCTAAACAATAAAATACCTTTACAGTAGAAGTCTATGCAGCCAATAAAATCAGCAGGAAAAAATCTGATCATATTAGACCACAGGAGGTGCTGGGAGGGGGTGAAAATGTCTCCTTTTTTCTCATTAACCTATCCTTCACATTCTCCCTTCCTAGTTACTCCTGTTCTAACACCATCTCGCTCCACCTTGTGAGATACTATCTTATTAATATTATTTCTATTTGTCCAGAGACAACCAAAGAATAGAAGCTGGCAAAGCAGGGTAATCAACTCCAAATTGTTCACATGGGTCAGGCAGCAGGGCAGTTTCATAATTGCAGAAGAAGAAGGGATCTGTAATGTGAAGAGTATCTGATGATGGTGAGATCAACAATCCTGGATCAAGAAAGAATGGTCAGAAAAGGCCACAGGGTAGCTCAGAGATAGTGGAAGTTGCAGTTGAGATGGGAAATAGGGGTCCACAGCCTGAGATGAGCTCTACATGGAGTAAGTAATAAAGATAAATCTTTGGAACCAGAGACCAGGGCAGAAACCACTTAGAGTCTCTGGAAGTTTATCCAAATGTTCCTTGGCCATGTGAATATACTTTTTTATATTGTGATGTTATCTTACTTTAGAACTATCTAGAAATATTTCACATTATTCAATATTTTTCTTTCTGTGCCTAATGTGCTAGGCCATAGAAAGGCTGTGTAAGTTTTATTTGCCCTTCAAGTCAAGTAATTTTTAAGCATTTGAGTCTGTATTTTAAAAAATAGACATGGAACATTGATCAGTAATAAAGTATAATAATAGTCATAGTGGTAGTAAAAAATAGTGATAAAACAAAATTTGTAATCAGTTAAGGAAAGAAGGTTACATGACATAATGATAATCTTCACAATTAAATATTATGGTTCTCTATTTAGGGCAGGAGATTTTGAAGTTTGAAAAAAATCCTAACATTCTTTTATATTGTTCCATACTTGAATCACAATAAAGGATATAGTAAAATTTCACTCAAGTAAGGAAACACTTTTCTTTCTAATAATATTATGGAATGTCCTTGAAAAACAAATATATGCCATAGAATAATATGGCTCTAGTCTCACACCCACCATCAATATAATGTTAGAAGGGGGTAAATACCAGAGTCAAGAAAAAATTACGTATCCTTTTAAGACACAATTAAATGTGAAAAATTTTCAGAATGCTTGTAAAATGTCCTTAAAGTCCAACTTTACTTGTAACATTTCCTGTGGAAACAAAAGCCCATTTTCTTCAATTCTTAGGTTTTCAAGAAGCACTGATTAAAATACTCAGTGGTGCCCTGCCCCACACACACACAACGTGGACCTAGAAGACTCTTCTCTGCCTGAGCTACAACTCCTATGGAGTCTTAACTCCTGGAAGATGAAGAAAATGGCCTCAACAATTACACATGTTGCTGAATGATGTCAAAGAATAATTGTATCAGATGGGGCTAAACAGACAAGGAAGATTTTTTTCAGGACTATTGCAATAAGGAAGAAAATTTGAACTCAAGTCTGAAACAAAAGGCAGGAGATTTTTTTACGCACTGGGGTGAGCTAGTGGAAAAGTACTGGAGGATATTAGAGCAAGACTGGTCAATGTGATTAGATCACCCATGTGTGTTAACTGGTCCTTACTGGAATTAGGCTCCTACCCTCCCACAGAGATTGGGAGACGGGACACTTTTCTTGATGGTTGCATTCCATAGAGACAGCCCCTAGGTCCTCGAGGATGATATTCCTGGGTTGTAGAAGATTGACATGTCAAAGGAGCAGTGAAAGAATTTACAAATTACATGGGGCGCCTGGGTGGCTCAGTTGGTTAAGCGACTGCCTTCGGCTCAGGTCATGATCCTGGAGTCCCGGGATCGAGTCCCACATCGGGCTCCCTGCTCAGCGGGGGGTCTGTTTCTCCCTCTGACCCTCTCCCCTCTCATGCTCTCTATCTCTCATTCTCTCTCTCAAATAAATAAATAAAATCTTTAAAAAAAAAAAAAAAAAAAGAATTTACAAATTACAAGTTTTCTAAAGTAAATGCTCTGAGAAAATGAAGGTCAAGGGCCTATAGTCAGGAAGAAATCAGTGTAAAGTTCAGTCAGGCTGAGAGGAACGTTAAGGTGTTCTTGATTAGCTGCCTTATGTGACCTACCAGCACATGGATGCTCAGCCTGTCAATTCACTGAGGTGGAGAAATTATCTAGTAGAAGACAGGCAAGCCTAGAGTCAGAGGTGATGTATTCTGGCATGGTAAAATGATTTCTAACTCCTTTTTTTTCTTTAAGAGAGAGAGCAAGTGGGGGGGGAGGGGTAGAGGGGGGAGGGAGACTCTTAAGCAGGCTCCATGCCCAGGGCAGAGCCTATGTGGGGCTCAATCTCATGACCCTGAGACCATGACCTGAGCTGAAATCAAGAGTTGGACACTTAACAGAATGAACCACCCAGGCGCCCCAATTCTTCACTCCTGAAGGCTACTCTATACTTGCTATGAAGCAAGGTCAGGAGTCAAATTTAACCTGAGTCCATGCCAAATACCAAATACCATGAATGATGACAGTGTTAAGTGTTCAGGGGAAACCAAGACTTTGTGATGGCTCTGGTCTCATAACCACCATCAATATACATTTTATTTTGTTTTTCTGACTCAGTGACTCCAAGCAGAGACATTAGAAGCCAAATTATTATTCCTTTTGTTTTTTTCTGATTAACCATAGAGAACACTTAAAACAATTTTCTTTACTTATTTGGATTTTGACTTCAGATTCTTTTTTTTTTTTTTAAAGATACGATTTATTTTGACAGAGAGAGAGAGAGTACAAGGAGGGGGCGCTGCAGGCAGAGGGAGAGGGAGAAGCAGGCTTCCCGCTGAGCAGGGAGCCCTACGAGGGGTTCAACCCCAGGACCCTGGGATCATGACCTGAGCCGAAGGCAGAAACTCAATCATCTGAGCCACCCAGGCGCCCTGACTTCAGATTCTTTTAATGACTCTAGTGAACAGTCATGAAATATTCTTTCTGTACTCAAGCTGTTATTGAGAATTTTGCCTACTTGTTCATACAAGGTCCCACTTAATAAATACGTAAGTACTTAGTGCCAGGAAAAACTGTCTCCTGAGAAATTGGTTTTCTACTTTCTGACAAGGAGAATTTTCCACTGCAGAAACAGCAATATGCCTAAATAAATAGTTAAACTTGCAGTCTCTGGAGCCAGATTCATGGGTCAGAATCCCAGTGGTAACACTTACGGCTGTGTATCCCAGAGCAAGTTACTTCACCATTCTGTGTCTGTTTCCTCCTATTTAAAATAAGATCTTCAATAAAACTTACCTAACAGGGCTATTATGACAATCACATGAATTAATGCATGCAAATCTTTGAACATGGTAATACATAGCATTTCATTCTCTTTCTCTCTCTCTCCTTCCCTTCTTTAATACCTCTCCCTCCTTCCCTTTCTCCTTCTATCTCTCTTCCTTTTTAATCTGGCTAGAAGGAAATTCAGTGCTTAATACAGCAAGTATGCAGTCTCTTACATAAACTGCTTAAAACAGTGTCTGACTCCTAGTAAGTGCTAAGTGAGTACTGTCGATATTTTTTTTTTCATCCCTAGAACTCATATTTCCCATTTGGAGTTGGGGTTTATTGCTCATATTTTATGTGTCCATATTCATTGGTTCCTCGAGCATTCTATGAGTTCAAAATAAAATATAAAATAGACTATGGTAGAAAATAATGTTCCATGGATTAGAAGTCACAAATATCTGCACAAGGTGGTATAAGAGGATATAAAACTCAGAGGCCCTTTTGAAGTTTACACATTGGAAGACAGCTTGAAAAGAATAAACATAGTGCCACAGTACCATACATAAATGCTGAATGAAGTTCTGCAATATTTAAGGAAATAAGTTTTGGTAGTAAAGTGATTTGCAAAAAGTTTATTATAAATCTTTGATAGTGGAATATTTGTCTACATGCTCAATTTTCTATAAGTTATTGTGACTAACATAAATACACGGTTGAAACTTATAAGAATGCCTGAAAAAATTTATGACAGAATAGTATGTTAAAGATACTGAATAAAACAGAGAAGGTGTAAAATCTAATTAGAGGCCTCCCGAGTAATTTGTTATGAATTTTCAGGCAAGACACTTTCCTTCTTTCTACCTTATTGTTGTGTCAAACAATGATAACAACACCTGTTCTGCTTACCCAAAGGGATCTTGTGAAGATCAAGTGAGACAATGAATCTGAAAACTTTGCTAAAACAACATACAAACATATGTAGTATACTAATGTACCTAGTAGTATAATTAGAAGAATGCATTTTCAAAATGTTAGAAATTAGTTGCAGTATCTTAAACACCTACAACTTCAAAGCAAGCAGATGGATAAGAATAGCTCTTGGATGCCAAATTTAGCATGCTGTGTTTTCTTGTAGGTATGCTTGAAAGTTGTATCTCAAAAGAAACTGCAGGAATAAAATATTGAGTGCCCAAATAGCAAATAGATACAGAAGGGCTTGTTTATTGCCAAAGAAGCAAAAGAATAAAAAGATAAACTAAATAAAGCATGAATGTATTCATCAGACTCATAAATGGGTTGCTGCAACTACAAACAAATACAAAGTTCAAAGATAGCTTTTACTATAGGGTTAAAAATCTTTGGGTCTGTTGCTTGATATTACCAAAGCAATTAACCTTAACCATTTCTGTCTTCTACATACTGATCCTTAATCACTTCCATAAGTGTGTTTCTCATTGCTATAATGGCCTTTCCACTTTTAGTTGATGAGAAAGTTTATAAATGCTTTGGCTTCTACTCTCAGATGAAAAGATCTCTTACCTAATTGGCTATTTTTAAAGTAGCTCTTAATTACAACTGGTTCCTGCATCTAATTTCCATTCTATCAGTTTCTCTTTTCCCAACAGCTCCCTGTTTATGTTCTATAGACTTTATTAACTTATAATCACTTTTATGATACCAATTGGTTATTACGCCTTTGTGATGTTTTTAGAATTGGTAGTGTTTGATTTTCTAGGTAATGAACTACTAGAATTATGAAAATCATTGAAATTTTTAATTATGAAATTATAAAAAATTATTACTGCAACAAGAAAAAACACTAGTCAGTTGTAAGGCGCATTATATGCAGCTGAATTCTAAAGTCAAGGGGAAGAGGAAAAGGGCATTTGCTTGCTATATATATTTGAACGTCAGAAAACAACATAGCTATCAAAAAACAGATTCTGCCATCTTACATAAATTATAAAATCAGAATTTTTATAAATATTTTAAGTGGAAATTATGGTGGAAAGAAAAATGAAACAGACAAGATAATAGGGAACATTTCTGAAATATAATGAGGGGCTGGGAGGACCAGGTTAGAGAAGACCGCTAGATTTTTGTATGTTCTACCAGAGGATAAGCAGAGTCATAACTCATGTCCTTAAAGGAGAGGTTCTACAAAAGCCTGATGGCTTAAGTGGAAATTTTTATTCTATGGTTAAACAGAAATAAATCTTAAAAAGGTTAGGAATTATTTTTTCATCAGCAACAATCATGTTGCCTCATGGATTTGAGCCATGACTTCACTATGATGAGATAGAAGTTAACACATATAAGTAAAAATTACACAATGTGGGGTTACCTGGGTGGCTCAGTTGGTTAAGTGGTTAAGCATCTGCCTTTGGCTCAGGTCGTGGTCCCGGGATCCTGGGATTGAGCCTGGAGCCTTGAGCCTCACCTCCTCGAGCTCCCTGCTCAGCAGGGAGCCTGCTTCTCCCTCTGCTTCTCCCCCTGCTCGTGCTCTCTTTCTCTCTCAAATAAATAAATTAAATTAAAATTTAAAATTACACAGTATGCTGCAGATCTGGGCAATAGATTTCTTTATTACCACATGACAATGGGAAATAAAACCAGAATATGTTTTTTTCTGACAAATAATGTGCAAGATGCATGCATGGAGAGCTGTGAGCATGCTAGAAATGTGAGCAGTAAGCACTGAAAGAATACTGAGGACTCCATGTCCTTTCAAAATAACCCTGCCCTGAAACCCCTTCCTTACCCAGAGAATATAAATATAGGTGAAAATGATTTCATAAAATTTAAGTAAGATTTTACTCACATATTTTCCCCATTAGAAAAACTTCAAAAAAGAAAAAAAAGATGGGGTGGGGGAAATGTATGGTCAGTAAAAGAAAAGAATCTCTGTTGACTTTGTAACCTATAAGTATGATGTGGATGATGACAATGAAGGAAATGGTAAAATAGCTGGCATCAGGGGTGCCTGGGGGGCTCAGTCCCTTAAGCAGCTGACTCGATTTTGGCTTGGGTCATGAGGGTCATGAGATCATCCTTGTGTCATGGCTCCTTGCTCAGCAGGAAGTCTGCTGGAGATTCTCTCTCTCTCTCTGCCTCATCCCGCCCCTCCCCATTCCTCTCTCTCTCTCTCTCAAATGAAATGAATAAAGCTTAAAAAAAAAAAATAGCTGGCACTTACTGAGTAGAAACTGAATGCTTACTATATGCCAGGCCCTGTGTGAGCTGTGCTATTCTGCTAGCACTGTAAACATCGAGCATGCCATCCAGCCTAGATTTTAAGTTAGGCCACTCTAACGTTAACCTTCAAATTTGGTGAAAATCCATTTAAACATTTTTTTTGTTACTGTTGCAATGATAGATGGGCAGAATTATCTTTTTAGTCACATGGATATTATTTCCCATTAAAAAAAAAAACAGCTAAAGTTGAAAAAAAAGGAAATAAATACTTATTGCTCCTTTATCATTTTAACTTTCAGTAAGGCAGGAACTTGGCTGTAACTCCACAGTGAGGTGTATTCTCTCCCTTAGGTCACATGGGGCCTTTTTTTTTTTTTCACTCTAATCTAATGGACTTCTAGTGGTCTCCCTAAGCATCTAACTATAGACAAAGTGAATGAGGCAATAGGGAGAACCCAGCTCATTAGGATCCAATGTGCTGTACTCAGAATTAAATTAAAGAGTCTCACCTCATCAAACAAGAATCTGCTGTAACAGACACTGATGAACAAAGGTCATTGTTTCACAATAGAAGACAGGTCTAACTTTTGGATTTGGAGTGTACACAATATAAGCTCCTATTTTGATGTTTCTTGCCAATTCACAAGGTCGTCAGAGTTTTTCAAAGGCTACATTCCAGGGTTTCATATGGGTGTCCTGGGATTGGGACACTCAATATAGTTCAATTTATTTCTTACCACAGTTCATCCAATGCTTCTCCAAGTGTACCTCTGTGCTCAGACTATAAAACAACACAAGCAATGGGGGGGGCTAGGAAAACAGTAGAAGTGAATTAGGGCATAGATAGAGATGTTAAATTCAAGCTTGCCTAGGGCTTCATTATTTCTGAAGAAACTGATATCATTAAAATCTAGAAAAGGCTTTTTAATTTTTATTTTGTAGTCATTGGCACAAAAGTGATCATTAAAGCCACTGAATATAATTAACATACTTAAGGGGAAAAATAACTGCGGTTTTCAGATGGTCTGTTAAAACAAAAAGCTCTCAAACCACAGCAAGAGAGAATTCAAGAAAGAAAAACTGTTTTTAAAAGAAAAAAACCTGACTTGTTGGAAAGCAATGGCTCTGTTCATGGAGTGACTTTGTGAATGAGGGGTTAAGTTTATTTTTTTAGATTCCACGAGCAAACCTAGAACAACTTGCAAACAATTCCAGTATCTCCAAATATCTGGCCATTGAATTTTTTTTTTTTTTAGCAGATAATCTATTCTAATGGGATAATGTTCTACAGAAAATGCTTTTAGAAACATTGTTTTTGAAAGATACCTGTGGGTTTTTTTTCATTTAAATACCAAAATAGTCTTTTAGTTTAACTCTTTGTTTATAAATGTTATAAAATGTTCTGTTTTGAAATTAATGTTTTGGTTGTGTTTGCTGACCCACATCAACCCTTTGCTGGTGTCTCAGTTCAGCAGGATGCAGATCAATAAGAACCACATGTTGTATGCCGTGATACTTCCAAAACACACTGAGGGATGTCAACATGCTTGTCCCTACATGCAAAGTCTATAAACTGCATGTTTTGGTTTGTTTATTTGGGGTTTTTAAAATTAATTTGGGTGTCTGCTTTTAATTTTTTCTGCATTTCACCTTATGACTTGTTCTATATTATCTATAGTGACCATGTAAACTAAGTACAAAACTTGTTAGAACACAGGGCACCTGGGTGGCTCAGTCGTTAAGCGTCTGCCTTCAGCTCAGGTCATGATCCCAGGGGCCTGGGATCGAGCCCCGCATTGGGCTCCCTGCTCGGTGGGAAGCCTGCTTCTCCCTCTCCCACTCCCCCTGCTTGTGTTCCTGCTCTTGCTATCTCTCTCTGTGTCAAATAAATAAATAAAATCTTTAAAAAAATTTAAAAAAAAAACTTGTTAGAACATAAGAAGACAAGAGTTACCCGAGGAACTCTTCTATCAGTAAAATAAACATATAAGCTTAAGAATACCTTGAACTCATACTATACAGTTAACATGGGCATAAATATATTTAGCTGATGATGCAGTCAATCTAGAGTAATTCTGATATAAATTTCCAGTTTAGCATTTAAGATTGGTGAAAGCCCTGAACCAAATATATTATCTGTGATCCTAATTTATTTTCTTTTTGTTTTGTCCTAATTATCTTTTCCTATGTTTTGTATGCTTTTTTCTTTGATGAATTGATTACTTACACCTGGGTCCTCATTACTGAGGAAATAGTAAATCTTGGCTCATGAGTTTGAATGAAGTCTACTTTAAGTACACTTTTTAATCAGTTGCATTTAAGAGAAGAAGCTTTTTATAATCTGCTGTATAATAGAAGTCACTGGTTACCTATTACCAAGAAATTGATTCTCTCTATATTTGGGTAGCCTATGGTTTTCTTTTCCTTTCTACTCTGTATCCTCTATGTTCTCAACCAGTTGCCTCAGTATTCTGACCACATTGTGCTAATGAGAGGTATATTTTGTTATTACTTTTTAGAGGGAATAAAAGATACTTTGAAATTGTATTAATTCTGAAAATAATATGTAGAAAAATGGATACTACACTACTTCCTTTGTGAGATACCAAAGTTCACAATAGCTCAGATATTTTACTCCTTAACTACTTCATGTCCAATATTTTCTTTTTTTTTTTAAAGATTTTATTTATTTATTTGAGACAGAGAGAATGAGAGAGACAGAGAGCACATGAGAGGGCGGAGGGTCAGAGGGAGAAGCAGGCTTCCTGCCAAGCAGGGAGCCTGATGCGGGACTCGATCCAGGGACTCCAGGATCATGACCTGAGCCGAAGGCAGTCGCTTAACCAACTGAGCCACCCAGGCGCCCATGTCCAATATTTTCACGGGCTACAAATGGACTTTGGGGCAGCAACTGTAGTAGCTTGAAGGTCTTTAAAAATTCCTGGTGTCCAGGTTCATTTTAATAGGGCACCTTGTTAAATATCTGAATTCACACCAGGGAGACATGGCTATGCAAGTAATGTAGTTCTTATAATTTAGGAGAAAATGAAAGGAAATGATGGAGCATTAAAAGATTGGAACTGAAAGAAAATTAAATTCTATAAACAGATTCTTAGTATAGCTTGCTAACTAGGAGAGACATAGCCACCAAGAGGATGTGGTGAAATGCTTGGTGGTTTTCAATTCAAGAATATTTATTGAGGGCGCCTGGGTGGCTCAGTTGGTTAAGCGACTGCCTTCAGCTCAGGTCATGATCCTGGAGTCCCGGGATCGAGTCCCACATCGGGCTCCCTGCTCAGCAAGGGTTCTGCTTCTCCCTCTGCCCTCTTCCCTCTCATGCTCTCTGTCTCTCATTCTCTCTCTCTCTCTCAAATAAATAAATAAAATCTTTAAAAAAAAAAAGAATTTTTTTGAGCATCTAGTATGTGCCACTGATTATACCTAGGTACTACACATAGGATGCAAAAATGGGTAAAATGCTTGTTCTTAGGGATTTTACAGAGAGATGGACAAAAAGAATAATAAGTCAATAATTTCAACAAATACAGGCATAAGAAATCAGTTCTAGAAAGAAGGGAAAGTGACATTGCTGATGACATCAGAACTGTGTGTTCAAGGATGCAAAGGAGTTCCCCAAATGTACAAAGCTAAAGATCAACAATCTGGGGAGAGACCAGCCATGTATAAAAGGGTTAGGGTTAGAGAATAGGATCTGTCCTGGCAATTCTGAGCCCTTGCTATGGCTTGACTTTAGGTGTCCTGTGATAAGAGGTGAGGGATAAAAAAGGAGATAGAAACCAAACGTTAAGAGCCATGAGACACAAAGGGCCATATGATGGAAAGGGGAGTCGTTTGGCTTTTATCTAATGAAAGAATCTACTGCAGGCTTTACAAACTGAATGCCAATTTGGGAAATGAAAAGATGAGGAGAGAAAGTAGAATTGAAAAGCTAGAAGGGCCATAACAAAAAGGATAATAAAATATATTTATGGTGAGGATATATTCTTACCTTTTCTGCCACTGGAAGGTTAACTGAGTTGCGCATCAAAATCCCAGCCGTAACAATGAACTAAACTTTGATTAGCCAGCATCTTCTCTCTTCATGTTACAATGATTGTCAAATCGTTCTGATATTCTGCATTCACTGCTGTTTTCCATAACTGGAAAATGAATTCAAGGACAGTAGGGTGTAAATCCTGATGCATCCTTAGCTGGACTGTGATCTTGTTAAAAACTTGGAACAGAAGTAGCTACACTGCTAGAAGAAAATCCCTCTGAAGTTTTAACAAAGAACAAACAGGCATACATGCACTGTTGTCCCTCCCAGAGCTGGCAAAGCAAGAACTCTTTAGGTCATCCATCCTTCTATGAACAGACCAAGCATCTCATTCCAATCAAAGACTGTTTCCAACAAGCATGCTTTATATTGGCCATGGGAATGAAAGCTTAGAACTCCAAAAAATGACAACTTTATTTCTTCATTTCTCCTTTATTGAACACCACAAAGATACTGTAAGTAGTCACTAAGATCTGGGCTGTCACAGCACCTCCATGACAAAAACAAAGTATTTTTCAATACTGTCCTCTTCAGAGTAAATAGAAAAAGCATCTTATTTTGTTCTCTGACGTTTGACCCATAGCTTGTCAGTTCTGTATTAAAAGAAAAATACCCCTTTTATTGAGTGAAATAATCAAGAGAGGTAAACAGACACTACACTATATTTTCCACTGTGTAAAATAATCCAGAGAGATTTACACAGTAAATCAAATGTTTGCTATCATGTTGCACTCAGTGACCTATGAAGTTTTCTTTTCTCTCTTTTTTTGGTTCAGCAATATATCCTAACTGAAATGTATTCTTTGCTAACACAGCTTCAAAATCATACACTTTAGTATCATTTATGCAATATCAAAATATGAGTAAATGGCAAATTTTCAGTTGTAGGCCAAAAAATGATGTTAAAATGCAGTTAAATTGGGGTGCCTGGTTGGGTCAGTCAGTAGAGCATTTGACTCTTGATCTTGGGGTAATGAGTTCAAGCCCCATGTAGGATGTAGACCTTACCTAAAAAAAAAAAAAAAAAGAATAAACAACAGATCCCCAAAATTAAAAAAAAAAACAAAACACAAAAACAACCTAAAATGCGGTTAAATTTTAATTATGTCTTTTTAAAACCAAAGGTATAAATCATGGAAAAATGTAAAATTAATGAAGTTAATTTGCTGTTTTACTTTAAACTATTTCAGGAAATTTTTCAATCTTTATAAAAACCAGTGTTTTCCATGTACATATAGAAATGAAAATAGACTATGTTTACTTATCAAAGGCTAGGTGATTAGAACATTTTTTTCCTATATTGCTATTTTTAATTCTGAAAATCTACTACAGTTAAAGAAAAGGGGAATATTATTTCTGTAATTCAGGATTATTAACTTTACTCTGGAGAACTAATTAACAGATACTTTTTCATCAGTTTCATGAAGCAATGCATGTTAAATCTGTGAATACAGAGCGATTTTAGGACCTTGATATTGTCTTTATATATGTGTGCATTTCTCAGTACTGTTCACTTCTCTCCACTACTATTAATTAAGTCATCTATTCAACATATTTTACCAAACATTTGCTATATGTTATACACTTCTGGGTGTTCAAATAAACTTAGTGCTGTCCATAGAATACCTGGTGAAGAACGCGCTACGAGGAAACACCATCACCAAAACTCACATGTGGAACAGTTTCATTCTCACATAGTCTAGGCCCCAATATCCTGGTAAAGAATTATGTAGTGTTTCCTTAGAGCTTAGTAGCAATAATGATTTTATAGAAAACAAATTACGGGCCCCTGGGTGGCTCAGTTGGTTAAGCAACTGCCTTTGGCTCAGGTCATGATCCTGGAGTCCCTGGATCGAGTCCCGCATCGGGCTCCCTGCTCGGCAGGGAGTCTGCTTCTCCCTCTGACCCTCCCCCCTCTCATGTGCTTGCTCTCTCTCATTCTCTCTCTCTCAAATAAATAAATAAAATCTTTAAAAAATAAATAAATAAAACAAATTACTACCATTATCCAACAAATTCCAACCACGTTGAAGTGGCTCAATGGGATTATTTCCTTTCTTTCTAAACAGTATTAGATGCTATGGAGAATGCAAAGGTGAACTCACATGAAATCTGCTCTAATAGCATCCACTGCTGTTGGAATGCAAACCAATAAGAAAAAGAAATTGCAAAGTGTAGTATTTTTTTTTCATTTATAAGCAATAGATTACAGAAATAGAAAGGGAAGTCTCCTTTTACTGAGAAAGGATAGTTGACAAGGAAGTTCTATGGAAATGGGCCTTGAAAGAGAGATAACAGATCACCAACAGAACCAGAGGGGAAAACCATTTTAGACAGAATGAATGAAGTTAATAAAGGCATAGCAATAAGACAACGAAAAGACTGGGGAGGGACATAAAACCACAAAAATGCTAAATGTTCTGCCTAAGTGGAGTAAGTCATGAGAGATACTCAGAATTCCATTAAATATAAGTTAAAATATGTAATAGTTGTACAGTGCCAACAGGAAGAAAGTATAAGAAAAAGAAAATGTGATTCTTTAAATTCAAAGGTCTTTAGACCTTGGTGGGAATGAATTTACCTATCTTTAGAGCCAAAGAAGTACAAAATCCAGTCAAGTGAATAGAAGCAGACTGGGTGAGGTTTACAGTCTTTTGTTACTAGAAGGAAGAATTAGGTAATATAGAATTGAATCTAAAGTAGATTGTGTGACTACCTTAATCTTTTTGGTCCACCTCTAATTATGGGGTCACTGATATGGCAACTGTATTTCAGGCTTAGTACATCCCATCAGCACTGAACACAAAAATTTAATCTCAAAGCAACTGAAATTTTGGTCATTTAGTAAACCACAGGAACTGAGAAGGCAAATTCAGGAAATCTGCATGAAATGTACATCAATCAGATATGTTAATGTGTGTCTTCCAAAAGGGCCTAGAAGCAATGCGTCACAGTATTTTTTCTAATTTGAGCCATATATAAAAAATATACTTGTATATATAGGAAATATTAGATTATTGGATTTCTAATATATTAGAAATAAATATATAAATGACAGTAGTAATGAGCACACCTAGCACACATATCTTGGTTTCTAAGCACCTATTCTCCACTAAAGGAAACCAGAACTCCTTAAAAAATGACTGACTTCAGGGCTGGGGCAGGTATGAATCTGGAAAAGTCTTGACAGACCAAAAAGTTGGGAAGTACTCAGAGAATGATGAGGACATATCAAAACAACACAGGATAAAGAGGCTACTACTGGCCAAATCAGGGAATATTTGATAGTGATGTATTATAACTTATTGTATAAAATAGAAAGATAGGAGTCTATACTGACATGAATGAATGAGTAAGAAAAATGAGAAAGAGAGAGAGCGAATGAAATCCATTAAACCTACTTCAACCAAAGTAGCACTCACTAATGTCTTTTCTATATACTGGGCTTTTATTTTACTGAAGTCCCCACGCTAGAGTTAAATATTTGGAAACCACTGGCCTAGTGCTAACATTCTATGGGTATTAGACAGTTTTGTTTAAAGCCCTTCCTTCATTCATTAAATCTTCTCCACAGTGCCTAACAATGAGGTTTAGCTTTGGAAACAGCACTGACTAATCTGGCACTGTTAACTTAAATAAGAATACCTACTCCACAGCATAAATGTGAGGACTTAAATAAGTTGATGTGTGTTGTATGCAGCACAAGGAAGTTTAGAGTAGGCAATCAATAAATGTAATTATTGCCTTCTTTTTCTAGCACACCAGTGAGCATATAGTTGATTCTTAACAGGTATTTGTTAAAATGAATTACATCTCAGCATTTTACCACTTAATACTAACCTGTCTTGATTTCACATAGCTTTTGTTGAAGGTTTACAAACAATTCATTTTGACCAATATTTCCAAACAAGCTAGTTGGGTTTCAATTTGCTTCTTTTAAGTGGTTCTTTGTGGTAGGTAGGATTTGGGAAGGAGACAAAGAGATCCATAAAATTGGAAGTTAAATTTATCCATAGAAAATTTGATTAAATTGCGGGAAATTAACATGCAATAAATGAAATTCATCATCTAGAAAATAATTCACCTTAAATGATATTAGTAGCTAAGTTGTACTGAGCACTTCCTCTGGGCCAGATATATTGCAAAGGTCTTTCTAAACAATCAGATTCAGGGGGTGCCTGGGTGCTCAGTGGTTAAGTGTCTGCCTTCGGCTCAGGTCATGATCCCAGGGTCCTGGGATCGAGCCCCACATCAGGCTCCCTGCTCAGCGGGAAGCCTGCTTCTCCCTCTCCCACTCCCTCTTCTTGTGTTCCCGCTCTTGCTGTGTCTCTCTCTGTCAAATAAATAAATAAAATCTTTTTAAAAAAATAAACAATGAGATTCAGTTATGAGTCTTATGACATAGATGAGAAAACTGAGGCTTAGTGAAGTAATTTGCCCAAGGTTAAACAACTACAAGTACCTGGATTCAAACCCTAGTAATCTGATTTCAATCTGCAGTTAACTAATTAACCAATACCATAATCTGTGAATGGAAGTTTGATTGTTTTTGAAAAGATTAATTTTTTAAAGATTTTATTTATTTATTAGAGAGAAATATAACGAGAGAGGGAACACTAGCAGGGGGAGTGGGAGAGAGAGAAGCAGGATTCCCGCCGAGCAGAGAGCCCAACGTGGGGCTCGATCTCAGGACCCTGGAATCATGACCTGAGCCGAAGGCAGACGCCCAATGACTGAGCCACCCAGGCGCCTGAAAAGATTAATTTTTAAAGGTATTATTTATTAAGGTAATACGGTATGCCAGGTACTGTGATAAATGTTACCGATATAGGATTATACGTTTCCTCTTCTCTAGTAGGATAAGACTGGACACATAAACAGAAAAAATAAAATTTTTATCATGATGAACATGAGTATATTAACATATTTAATTGGCAGGCTTATTGGTTGCATTATATTCAGTGTGAATAAAGAGCTTAATAAAAGCTGGGAGATATATATATATATATATATAAACAACTAGAAAAAAGGAACCTTGAAAAAAATCACTTTTTCAGTTGGTCATAGGCCTTGTCTAGGGGAGGGGATGACACAACGAACCATGTTCCCTGGGTAGGTATCTCTAAAATGGAGATGCATTTAGTAAATTATCAGAGCTCAAAAATACTAACCATCAAGAATACATATAGTATTCTTGCTGTGATTTCATGTTTTTCCTCTTAAGTTACATTTCTAACTGCAAATGATTAAATGAGCACAGTAATGGTTTTATGTAGACCTAAAGTGTTTGGTCAGGTTTAACAAATCCACCATAGCTTAGTCAATCGTCAGTGAACTAAACAACAAACAATCTTTTTACTATGCAAAGACAGAGAACAGACTGAAATATGGTGAGCCCACAGAGTGCCTACCACTCTGAGCCCTTCCTGGGTAACCAGCTGGCCCCTGGAGATACCTGCTTTAAGGGTCATGTTTCTCTTCTTTTTTCTTCCTTAGTTTCCTTCTTCGGGTTGTTAGTGACGTTTCCTTCCTGGATGGCAGCAATAGAATCAGTAATTCTGGCTATTCTCACTAATTCCTGATAGCTGAAGACCTTTCATCAGCACTTTTATTAAGTACTTACAAACACGTGTGCTCGTGCACACACATTAACATACGCACAAGCACACACTCCTCTGACTCCCACTTTCCTAATAACAATGTCTCTCGTTAGGCAACCTTGGATGGTAGTCTAGACTCCCAACCAAATTCATTTTTATGATCAATTAGACGACTTATTTCAGGGTTTTGTCACAAATATTCTTGCTTTTAGAAAGGAGGAAAAACCAAACTGCAAAATCCACTCTATAACTGTTAGGTAGAAACTAGATGTGACAAGTAGAAAGAACGCCCCAAGGCAGAGTCCCAAGTCCTTGAAAGGAAATGATAGAGACATGAACTAGCAGCAAGGATGGTGATAAATAAGCTACACATTAAAATCAGGGGCGGGCACAACATCCTGACCTTGTGGCTTCTGAGACCTTGGGACTGACAAATCAGGAGCCACAGGTGCAGAACATTCCCTCTCCTCTTCCACCTCTGCCCCAAGGTAACCCCTAGACTCATTATAATGTATTTGCATTGTGGTACAGCCTCCCCTTGGAGAAAGGCTGCCATGACACTCCCGGTGCAAACCTTGTAGGGTTAAAAATTCCTCCTCCCAACCTATGGGTGGAGTTTCCCAAATGATTGGAAGCAGCCTCCATTAGAGGCCACCCCACTGTACTCACAGCTCCTCCCAACCCAGAGAGTCACAAAGTCTAATCCCAAAACAACCTCCAGCCAGTTACACCTCCCAGAACCTGCCCACTCTCCCACTTCGAGAGTGTACTTTTGCTTTAATAAACTGCTTTGTGCTTGCTACTTTCCTCCTGGCTGTCTTTATTCCAGCACATATCCCCACCTAAATCTCCTGGGAAATCCAAGGACAGAGACCTCCATTCCCACAAAACAGACTCTCCCACCAGTAACATAACCTTATCTCTTTGGCTAATATCTTCAAGACATTCATCAAGAGCAGCACTACTCACTAGGAACTATTCATGCCCTGCTAATGGGCAAGGCTTTTATTTAAATCATGGCTAGAACATACTAATGGCATTAGACAGACTTTACTGATTTGTTTTGGGAAAATATAATCTGATTTAACATGAACAAAATAAACATTCTGGTAACATTTGCTTGAACTTAATATTTACTCTGAAGTACATAATTCAGCATTCTCTCTTATAAAATATGGTTGCTCTATACTAATTTTTGAAATGTTAAATTTTGTCCCCAATTCTATTTATGCTGATCTCCCTATTGTTCAGAGCACTGTAGTCAACTTTGTAAAGAAATGCTTTTATAACATGTCCAGTTTTCATTAATGGCTTATCCAGGTAATAAAACTATTCATGAAACTCAGGAATGCTTTTTATGTTACCTCTTGGGAAGCAATTTGGCTAAAGAAAATAGAGGAAGAAAGTCATTTCTTCTGGATAGTTTACCTATCATCAAAGTCTCAGAAATAATTAACATACTAAGAAAAGTTTTTCTGTGTTTGCTCCATAGACTATATATGTTGAGTGATATGATTGTTCAGATGAATTCATATTTTTATTAACTGGTTTACACACAGGCCCTTAAGGATGAAATATTACCTTCATTTAGATTAAAATTTGTTCTTTAAATATTCATAAATATTAATTAAAATGTATAAACTGTAGTTAACTCTCCTTGCCCTAGTATTGGCATGCATGTCCATTTGGATGAGACCTGATGTTACTGCTGAGGCTTGAAGATCACACTGACTGGTTCTTCTGAAGTTAAAGCAGCAATTTAATTCAGTCACGGACAGAATGGTGCATTAATAGGACACCTGGCCTGTGGTACCACCAAAACTGAAAAATGAGAAGAAAACCCAAGCATGAAAAAACAAACCTGTTAAAAAAAAAAAAAAAGAACATAATCACAAGGGAGCTAATTTGCTTGCTAGAGAAAAAAATATGCTCTCATTTTAACACCTCTGAAAATAAAACTGTTGTTCTTGATTGAAACCTAATTTTTAAGTATAACAGAGTAATTACTAAAGTGAAGTAAAAAAATAAATACGGATAACATAATCTCTGTGGTTACAACCAATTGCATTGACTGATAGAGGTTCCCAAATGTAGGATTTGTAACCACTGCACCTGAACCACCTGAAGCACCTGGTAAAAACAAATGCTTGAGCCCCATCTATTTTAATAGATGATCCCACAGTACTTTTAAAAAAAGCTCCATAGGTGACTGGAATGCTCACTTAATTTTGATCATCAATGAGCAAATTCCAACATTTCTTCCCTCTTGCTCATCTATGAAGTACTCAAGGGAATAATCATTAATACGATTTGTTTTTCAGAGACAATAGAAAGAAATCAAGAGAGATTATAAATAATGTTAATGATCATAACTGCAGTGCTGAACAGAATCCCAGCTCCCTACTTCAGTGTTAGCACGGTCATTGCAGGTGGGCAGGAGGTAAAACCCTTGCTAATGATGGGACTAGTTTTACTATGGGGCTGGGAAAAGGGCTTGAAAAGCATATATGTCTCTTGGTTGCTTCTAGTAAAAATGAGAGCTGAAAAAAAAGGAGCCAGCAGGAAACATGTGGAGGATTTTGAGAGGAAAGGGACATGGAGGAAGGGAACCGATTCTTTCCAATATGGAAATTCTAATTCAGTACTCCTTTTCTCTGAAAGAAGCTGCTGAAACATGGAGTTGGAAGTACTGGCGAGCAAGAGTATGCAAATTTGCATAATGAATCCAAATAACAGTTGTGTACACCCTGAAGGACTCAAGATTATCATAAGAGGAAAGAAGAGAGGAAATATTCTTACCAGAGGCAATTTGGGGGTCCACGGCATTTAACTGAAACATTCAGAAACACGTGTTACCATATTTTATAATCTGAGCAGGGAACAGAACACAATTTTTAAATGAGCTCCTTTTCCAGTCACATAGATTTCTGTATTCTACACTGTCATACTAACTCTGACCTATATCAATGCTATATGCTATGCCAGCAAAAGGGCCAACCCTTCTCTTGGATTAGGTTGATAATGTGTCATCTCATTCTGAGCTTCCCTGTACATAAAGTTCCTTTGATGTCAGCAGCAGATCTAGTCTTCTAGTTGATATGGCCCAAGATTAGGAGGCTAAGAAAAATGTTAGGGGATGGGACACAACATTATTGCTCATCTAGAAATTTCCTTAAGGCTAGATGCCAAAGGAAATAATGCCCTCTTTCTACCCTTCCTACACTAGAAAATAACAGAGAATGTACCTGTAGGGAGAGTCATAGGTAAGAATGGGACAAAAGAATGTCTTCTCTCTGCATTTCTTGCAGATAATTTCTAACATATAGAAGGAAAATTCTAGCCCATCAATTTGTAGCTTATGAAAGCTTCCATTAAGTGATGAATTCTTTGAAAAGTACAGCTTCCTTTATAGATCAGCAATAGTGTCCTCATGTCTGTATTTTTTCTCCCATTGCTGGGTAATATGCTGCCATTTGATACTCACTGAGGAAATGCACTCCTTATAACCATCCACTTTTCATGAGAAATCATTAGAGCTGCAGTGCAAACATCTACCTTGATTACAAACATGCACATTTTCCATGCTACTAATATAAAATAAATGTCATACATTTTATCAGTTTTTCTTCCCCAAAGAGTTGATATTAAGGAGCCATTAAGAAAACCTAAAGCATGGACCATTATTCATTCAATAGTCAAAAAAGAAAAAAAAAAGTATCTGTGTTAGATGCTATTAACACATGCCAAATGCCAGTTATAATGATCCCATTAAATCAGATATGATGAATAGTTCATGAAATCTGACTTCATGTTATTTCTGGAACTTCTGTTTATATATATTCTTTCTGGAAATAATGGTCCGAGGCCTGATCTGCCTAGGGGCTTTGCTGTTTTTTTTTCCACAAGATTTCTTTGATTCTGGCTCTAGGGAGTTTGAGTTTTCTATTCAGACACTGAAGACAGAAAAGGTCATCTCCCAAACATTGCTAAGAGACCATTGTTTCTTTGTCTTCTTAAACTAGAGGTTGAAAATGAACAAGAAATCTTTTTGAAAGAGAAAAGAGCAAACCTAAAAGCCTTTCAGGGCCCCTCCCATATCTCATTTATTATGTTCCTTGTTCTAGTGGCAAACATTTCCTATTCTACTCTCTTTGTAATCATTGTGTCTCTAGTAGTTTGTCTGGGGGATGTAGCTACAATGCAAGTATCAAAAGGAGTCAATTAAGACAATTTTTTTAAAGCTTTTATATGAAGCAGAGGCTCTTTGTTTAGTGCTGTCAGGCCCATAACAAATGAAGATTAAATAGTGGCTCATCTGAACAGGATGGTGGCAAAACTTGGAACTCTTTATTTAAAGCACAGGCTTTCACAGTGCTCAGGTTATCCAGGATTGCTGCTGAGAATGCCAGAACCTGGGAGACCCTGCCTAACAAAAACTATGCTTCTGGACAAAAGGGGAAGAGCTAATAAATTTTAAGTATGTTAATGGGGGTCAAGACAGGATTTGCCATTAGTTTGGCATGCATATTGAGAGACTCCTAAGAAAAATGAATGAAGCGCAAGAGGTTATGGTGGTTAGAAAGAAACTGAAATCCTACTCAGAAGGAAATGAAGACACCAGTGTGAGTTTCCAAGGAACTGTACATATGAGAAACATTAAAGCAGTCTTTTGGTAGGTAACAAATTAGTAGGGGTTGGAAAGACTGCAAGAGAAAAAAAAAAGGAAAAAATGCTGTAAGAAAAGATAAACAGGTAAAAAGGAATATTTGGGAGAGGATTTAATTAGTAACTAAATTTCAAAATTTAAAACTGTTCCTCCGATTTTTTTGATATCTGGTATACACACAGAAAATCATCACCTGCATAATACTTGATATTGCAGGAGTTAAGAACAGGTCTCTCCAAAGTGTGCCAACTTGGCATGTAGACTATTTTGAGCTGAAAACATTAGAGACCAGCTGGCTCAAGAAAAACTTTCCTCCCCACTAACTACCTAGAAAAAAATCTAAAATGGGTGTCTTTTTCAAAATAAGAGTTATTACCAGAGATAGGTATTATCTGAGTGACCCATCTGTATGTAAGGCAAACATATAATTACCAAACATCTGCTCTTCTTATTGCCCTGTGAATTGTCCTCCTCCCCTTTGAAGCCCCAGGATTCTATCCCACTCTTAGCTCAGGATGGCATATATACCTCGTTTTATCGTTCTGTCTTTGAACCTTTCATGTATGTGGGGTTCTTGTATGTATGAAATTAAATTCCATTTTCCCTTATTAATCTGCCTCACGTCAATTTAATTCTTAAACCAGCCAGAAGAATCTTTGAAAGGTAAAGAGAAAGTTTTCCTTCCCAACAATATAAATTAAGGACTAAAATTATTAGTATACCAAAATAATATATATTGACACAAAATAATAAATTTTTATATAACGTGTTAATGAATGAAATGAGAGAAGTTTATTGAATCAAGTTTTCCTACTCTGTAAAGAAAATCAGTATGAGAAAATTATAGATTTCGGGGCTAAAAGGAACTTTGGAGTCACCTTGCTCAGCTATCTATGCTTAAGCTCCAGACATCACAATTACCAATTGCTGACAAGACACTTAGATAAGATTTACAGAATTCCTGTAACAGCTTTATCAAAAATTGTAATTAAAAAGTTGACTTTTACTAGTTATATTAACGTCCCTCAGATGTACAATCCTTACCCAACTCTTGAAGGGGAAATACAATTAAAAATAAAATCTTTTCCCAACCCAGAAATCCTCTCCACAAAGGTAGTAGAGAGAGAAAACACTTTTATTATTGAATAAACATTAAACCAGAATGTGATGTGCATTACAGTCTATCTGCTAAGAGACTGCAAAGACAGGAAGAAATCTCAACCTTTTATTAGCCAAGCAGATACAACCTGAAGGGAAGCAGAATTTGCCCCCAAAGTATGTCTCTTTGGCATAAGGATTATTTTAGTCTAATTATTTTTAAGAAACAGCAGATGTAGGAAAAGCTCTAAACGCTGAGAAGTTACTTCTTTGTGAGAGACATTTACGTCTATAAGGGAAATCCCCATTTGTAAGGGTGTCTGACTCTCTGTACCAGGAACTGAAGGATGTCTAAATGTCTAGAAATTCTATCAGGGGAGAAGGCAGAAACTGAAATCTGTATAACCACCATACCCTTGATTATCATACTTTGCTGGGTAATCTGCCATAACTGCCCTCCCCTTTCCTCTGAGATCCTTTGTTTTTAGTAGAAATGGTATTTAAGGTGGTGGCTTGAGCCATTTGGGGGAGTTACTCAGTTTTCCTGGGTATGCCTCATGAATACAGGAAGTATACATGCTATTAAACATCTGTTTTTCTCCTGTTACTCTTTTCTTACGGGGGATGGGGGGCAGGGGGAGGGGTCGGAAACTGAGCCAGGAACCTAGACAGGTAGAGAGAAATTATTTTTTCCTTCCCCACAATGCATTACATAGAAGTTTCTTTCAAGATATACAATAACTATCCTCAATCAAGAGGACCTGAAAATAGCATTTGTCATGCACAGTTTATCTTAACCTTACCTGGTAGTTGAGGTTATCATCTGTGTTAGCTAACTAGCTTTATTTAGAGAAAAACAAACTTCTCAAATCTTTATGATAGGAGATAGTTATGCAAAATGTAGCAAGGTGCCCACCCTCCTACAGAAACTGGGAGATAGGGGGTGTTTACATTTCAAAGAGATGGTTCCCAGATAACAGAGAAAGACATTTGTCACAAAAAGACATCCCAGACATTTTCAAAAAAAAGGGCTGATTACGCTTCAAAAGGAAGCGTAATTTCATACATACATTTCAAAGAGAAGAGCCCTACTTACAAGTTTTCTAAAGGAAATGCTCTGAGAAAAAGGAGGTGTGGGAAATCTCTTCCCTTATTTTCAACAGGGATAATTAAACCTCTTCTTTTAAATTTATGGGTGTCCCAACACCTTACAGTCACCTTGGTTTTCCCATACTAGCACCCTGAGTTGGCCCATTCCTCCACCTGCTGCTTTCTACAGTGGTTGGTATTGTCCACTGATGTCTGTGGATGGCAGTCAGAGGACCCATGACCCTGCTGAAATTGTTTTTTGAATGTGTTTTTTGGGTAAATGGGTAAAGGACGTATAGCTTTCAGGATTTTCTCATTTTGTGTTGTCAAGAAATCCCTCTACATGTTCAGTCACCCGCTAGGATTCTCTATCCACTTCCTAATGTATTTTTGATAGGATCACCTTCTTCACAGCCTAACAAGGAAGATCCTCATTTTCCTATACTTCATGTATCAAGTCCAGCATTTTCCTGGATCCCTGTTGCCAATTTCCAGGCTGTTCTTCTGCAGATCTCCCTTAATAACTTATCTTCTTCTGGTCTGTGAAATCCAGTGTCTATGCCACCTTTTTTCAACCATTTTGTTCACAATCTACTGGTACCTAGTCGTTTGTGCAATAACAGCGGGTAATGAAAAATAGCTATCATGATGAGCTATTCACTAGTGGATTTCATAATTCCTTTTCTGGGGGGGGGGGGAGATTTTATAATTCCTTAACTTCTACACCAGGTGCTTTCAATTCTGTTCGTTTCTATATCTAATCAGATGGCCACAAATCTGGATCTTGATTTCTACTTCTGCATAATTTAACATTTAGGTTTCACTCTTTTATCATGTCCTTTTATCCTACGATCTTTGTCCTCCTGTGCTTTTGACTTCATCCTCTAGAATACTCTCCCAAATACTGACTGAGCTTTGTGCCTTTAGTTTTCTGCTCTACTGGCCACTGCTTCTTCATCATCCAGACAAATTCAAGTTTTACCTATCACTTCCTTACGACAAGCAGCCAAACAAATGAAACTTTCCTTTAATTTTATCTCTGCCTATTGTGCTTAAAACAACTTTGTGGAGTCCCCATTTTATGCAAGATAAATTTCAAGTTGTTTAACATGGCCTTTTGCATCTTAGCTTTGGCTACATTTTCCAATTTCATTTCCACACAGTTCCCTGTGCTCTATTTGAATTCTTATCTGAATATAGCAGTTGCTTTGATTCTTCCATCCCTTTATTTATTATATTATTTGTGAATAGAATATTCTTTCCTCTTTTAAATCTCTTTTACATGACTTGTTCGTTTGTTTCGATTCTCTCTGCCATTGGCCTGGTCAGGTCAGTGGCACTTAATGTATATTGGATCATCACATCTTCCATCAAAGTAATCTTTGAAACACCTACTTGGAACACATTAAACACTGCTTTAAATTTATTTTCTTCATTTTATAAATGAATATTCTCTTCTATATCTAATGCCAAACTATTTTCCAGCAATATCCATTTTACTTATATAAGTCTTTTCAGTCAATTTAGTTTATTCATTGTTCTAGAAACAACTCCCATTTCTACTTTGTTCATAAGTCCTTATTCCATATGCTTCATATTTCTAAATCCAAAAGATAATTCAAAGGTTGATTCATCTCACATCCTCCTTTAAACGTTTCCTGACCACCATAAGTTAATGTGATTTATCTTTTCTGTAATTTATAATTCAGTAAGTCATACACCTGTACTTTGTTCTTGTGCTATATTGTATACATAATTACCATTTAATGATGAAAAAGTACATATTTTATGAAAAGTATAGCTTATTATAGATGTTTAAATTGGTCATTATTTTTTTACTTATTCTATTTTTTTATATTGCTAACTAAAAGAAGCAAAGATGTGCATGGCTCATTTAGGGAGCTCAGTTTGGAAAGCACTTCCAACTGATAAGCTTTAGAGCTGCCAGTCAGGCTATAAGAGCTGCCAGAATCTTCAGAGAGAAATGATAGTCTTAAATAATCCTCTGAATATAATGTATTACTCTTTGCAAAGTAAAAGTAACTTTGACCTGAATATACCAGTTTTAATTTATAGGTAATGTAACACTACTTTACTTATGCAATATTCTTTGAGGAAATATGGCCTCTTGGATTTTAATCATTGTTTTTAAAAAGTCACAGAAGTTGACTATAGTTTGAGCCTTGAACAACCTGGGTTGGAACTGCATGGGCCCACTTATGTGCAGATTATTTTTTCAATAAATACATTGGAAAAATTTTTGGAGATTTGTGACAATTTGAAAAAACTCACAGATGAACCATGAGGCCTAGAAATGTCGAACATTAATGTTTCTAATACTGCATTATGAATATGACTATAATACTATATGCTAAAAATTTTTATGATTCATTCATTAGTTTATAGGCCAGGCTACCATGAAGGAATCATATCAATTATACTAGGCTATCACACAGCAATTCTATTGCTGCTTCTTCATTATCGATGCATGAATCACTGTATCTGTAAATAAATATTAATACCTTTTTCACATTTTCTTTCCATTTTTTTAAAGATTTTATTTATTTATTTGAGAGAGCGAGAATGAGAGAGAGAGAGCACATGAGAGGGGGGAGGGTCAGAGGGAGAAGCAGACCCTCCGCTGAGCAAGGAGCCCAATATGGGACTCGATCCCAGGACTCCAGGATCATGACCTGAGCCAAAGGCAGTCGCTTAACCAACTGAGCCACCCAGGCGCCCCTTTCTTTTCATTTTTGATGTCTAGTGTCAGTAATATGTACAATATCTATAGTGTTTTGTATCATATAAGACAATATTGATGTGGTTGAGATAATTCATTTTGTAACAGATGACATAAACTTATGTATGGTATTAACAAATATAGTACAGTACTGTAAATGTGTTTTCTCTTTCTACGATTTTCTTAATAGCACTTTATTTTCTCTAGCCTGCTTTATTGTAATAACACAATGTTATTGTGTAGGTTATATATATACACAATATACATATATATATTGTATGTTATATATAATACTTATACAAAATATGTGTTAAACAACTGTTTATGTTATTGGTAAGGCTTCTGGTCAACAGGAGGCTGTTAGTAGTTACTGGCCAACAGGAGGCTATTAGTAGTTAAGTTCTGGGAGAGTCAAAGTTATACCTGGATTTTTTTAGTGTCCCAGGGTGGTCAGCACTCCTAACACCTATGATGTGCAAGAGTCAACTGTGTAAAGTCATGCTATTTACCTTCATCTGGTTTTCTCATTTTTCCCCGAAATTCAAATGTTCAGCTCATTTCTCCATAAAATTTTTACATTTCTCCACTCGTCTCCAGAGCACCCAAGTTTCTTGACTTGGACTCCAGTGACTCCATGTCTCTGACTTCCTTCCTGTCTCAAAGGAAAAGTAGTTCCTCTCCTTCCCTAAATCAGCTTGTACTTTGGTTCCATTTTTCATTGGTCTCTTCCCAAACCTTATATCATCAGCAGAGAAAACTATTCTCACTTAGCATCATCTTCTCCTTCTATATCAAGACAAACATGCAAATCAAAAAAATAATTAAGGTATTATTCTCTCAATTTCTCTCTTTCTCATCAAAAGTCTCAAAAGTCAATACTACACCTGTTACTCTTTTTTTTTAAGATTTTATTTATTTGAGAGTGAGAGAGTGAGAGAGGGGTGAGGGACAGAGGGAGAAGCAGACCCCCTGCTGAGCAGGGAGTCCTATGCTCATCCCGGGATCATGACCTGAGCTGAAGGCAGATGCTCAACCGACTGAGCCACCCAGGCACCCCTACACCTGTTACTTCAAACAGAATATGAATCTCAGTGTAGGTGATGACTGATCCTGTGACTTTGAGCAGCCCATGTAACCTACCTGAGTTTGTTTTCTCATTTAAAAATAAAATCATTCTTACCTCATATAATGTTGTAATTTAAAAATATATATGGAATACCCTATTCAATATTTATCACTTTGCAAATAATTCTCAAGTATTTCTAGGGGAAATCTCTTGAATCTAGTCTTACATGTTCAGCAATCTGCTTGACAAAGCTGCTGATCCCGCCTTCCATTTCATTCAAACATCTACTGTTCTTACAGCCATTTCAGAATCATGTTTTCTTTTCCCTAACCTCCATTATGCAATTAGTCTCTGTGTCTAAGTGATTCCTCCTTTCCTTTCAAACCTGATTGACTATTGCTTAAACTATAACAATAGTTTCTAAAAAACCTTTTCACCCTTCTAATCAGCCCCTTTTCCTACCCATCTGTTTCTAGTCATTTTTTTCATAAACTACATAAATCCCTTCCTCAAAATCCTTCAAGCACTTCCCAATGGCAACCAAAACAAACTAAAATGTATCATTCCTTCAATATGATCTGGCATTCATGCTCATATTCTGCTATTGATTTTTTACTCCAGCCAAATTGATCTATTTACTTTTGGATATATCCCTTGCCTCTTAGCCTCTGGGCCTTTGCTCCAGCCCTTACCTTCCTCTGGAATTTTTTCTCATCCATCCAACTGTGGAAACCCAACTACATTCTGATTTTGACATCAACTTCTTTGTATCTAGAAATGGTCTCGTTCTTTTCTGAATACACTGATGCTGTGTTTTATCCCTTTGGTGGCTTACCTTCTCAGGTAATACCACTGTATTAAAGATAAAATACCACTCCCCAGTACACACACCCATAAAAGGATGAGAGGAGGGATTAGTTCTATCCACTTAGTATCCTTTGGAGTAGACAGTATATATTTTCCAATGGATAAATTTTGAAAATAAACATAAAATCTAAGGGCACCAGGGTGGCTCAGTTGGTTAAGCATCTGGCTCTTGATTTCAACTCAGGTCTTGATCTGAGGGTCATGAGTTCAAGCCCCATTGGCCTCCATGCTGGGCATGGAGTCTACTTAAAAATAAATAATTAATAAAAAGAAAACAAAATCTACTGTTCAATGGTAGTAGAGATAGAAATATAACTAATATTAATCTATAAACACATATTCTCATAAATAAATATAAAGCCTTACAATGATTTGCCTTCGAAAGCCCAGCTGTCAGAGATTCTCCTGATCAGGGTTTAGACTATGTTATTTAAGTGGAAAGATACTTTGTGGATGATTTTAACCAACCTATTCATTTTATAGATGGAGAAACAGATACCCAGAAGTATTAAAGGACTTCTCAGTCTGCTTCTCTATATTTCTGCTCAGTTAAACATTTCTATTTATTCTGTGCCTAAACCTTTATAGGACAGGACCTGTTAATTAGGTAATTAGTCCTTATTCCTCAAATTAAAATGTTCTTCTTTAATCTGGGAGATAAACAGAAAATTGTTTCCTCTTTCCTGCTATCACTAAATAAACATTTTTCCTCTTGACTTTCTTCCTGCTTTTCTAATGGCCAATCAGGAAACTTTGGGGATAATTAAGAAAATAGGACAAATCACTAAGTCCTCTGTTCCCTTCAGCTATCAGTAAGTTAATTCCAAAATATTTTAGTTTTTCTTGAAATGATCCCTTGATCTACACATTAAGTTTTTAACTGATAACAAATAGGTAATTCCCTAGCTATGACCATAACTGGCTTGGTCTCATCTAAGGGAAAGGAATGATGTGGAACCAGTGTAGGACTTTTGTGGGGTGAATATAGGACAAAATGTTTGGAGTGGCACAGAATCCTGTCTTCTAGGTAGCAGCAGTCCCCAACATGAAGGTAATTTCATCTATGGACGAGAAACCACAGAGGCTTAGGAAAGTTAGCTAATATCCTCAGAGCCAAACAGATGGTAAGTAGCATACCTGGAATTCAAACTCATGTCTTTCTGATCACCAAGCCCAAAATAAGGCAAATATTCTATTAAAAAAGACAATATTTATAATTAAATCAATTAAAAATATTCATCAAATGACTAACATTTGGAAGGTAGCATTCCTGGCACAGACATACATAAATAACAAACTCTTTGTAAGATCTTCTCTTTCAAAATATTTGGAAAACTTTCATGATGAAGATGAAATTTACTAAGACCTATTTCATTCAATTGTTTTAAGGATTTAATGATACAAAATATGTTGTCATTAACTTACACTCTGACATGGGATTCCCAAATACTATTCTGTTTGAGTTACAGAGGCTAAATGAAGAAAAAAGAGATGTCAATTTCATCATCACAAGCAACCTCTGAAAACATTTACTAAACATGTATTAGATTGTGACACTGTACAGCACTGAGGAAAACCACAGTGGTTTTTTTTATGGTCTGGGCGATAACTTTCTTTAAAACCTTTCCTGAGTTCAAAAACAAAAGGGCTTTTCTGACCAGACACCCTCATCAAGGGAAAAGATTGAATGTCTCATCAGGCAGTACACTCCTGACTGTTTTAAGTACAAGTCCTCCTGGAGAACTCAAAGTTTTGCTCACTGAACCACAAAATTAAAGTATCAGGGAAGAAATCCAGAATAGCTACAATGCCAAAATATGTATCACACAATACTGAAAGCCTTCAAAATTACTGTATTTACAAAAGCGTTTAACAGATGAAGTAAATGAAAGTTTTATGATCTAAGAAAGGAAACACAATTTTAGTTAACTAGCACTTTTCTACTGTTCTAAACCTTTTAATGGGTGCAGAGGGAATTTGCACTTACTGAAGTAGATCAGTGAAATGATAATTTGTCTTTGAATAGAGTACTTTTATCCCATTAATTTCTGCCATTATGGTAGGAGATAAGATGTAAGCCAATGACTAACTGAAAATTAAGGTCCAAAAAAGTGGAAACGAAACAAAAGAATAGCTTATGTCACATTATGCAATATGTATGATAAAATGAATCTTACATAACCATTTATTATAATCATTTAATTATATGCACTTAATTGTGCTTGATTTGTCTTTATAGTTATTTTAAATCAGTCCCTTTAAAAGCTACATTTTGTTATTTTTTACAGTTAACAGAAGCAATCTAGAGCAGAGACAACAGAGAAAAAACAAACAGGTTAAAAAAATATCAAAGAATAAGTAAAGATAACTTTAAGACTTTGGATGGGATATAAGTGTCTTAAAATTATAACATTTCCTCTCGTGTTTTCTAGATTTGGTGCTAAAGAATAAAATTGATGCCCTTTGTAAAACAATAATGACAAAGGAAAAAATATCTAGATTACTAATGTGGGTAAACAACATTTCTAAAATTCAAAAAATATTTGGTAAATTAGTAATGAGTAAGTTACTAATCAGGGAGATTATTAAGTAAATTTTATAAATTTTTATTTTATTATTTGTATTATTAAAACATTGTAAAACACTCATGTAGAAAACAAACTACTACAAATGCACACATATCCACTGCTCATCTTAAGAAATAAAACATAACAGGGCGCCTGGGTGGCTCAGTCGTTAAGCGTCTGCCTTCGGCTCAGGTCATGATCCCAGGGTCCTGGGATCGAGTCCCACATCGGGCTCCCTGCTCGGCAGGAAGCCTGCTTCTCCCTCTCCCACTCCCGCTGCTTGTGTTCCTGCTCTCACTATCTCTGTCTCTGTCAAATAAATAAATAAAATCTTTAAAAAAAAAAAAAAAAAAAAAGAAATAAAACATAACAGTACAGTTGTAAATCCCTGTATATCTTGCCAAAACACATTTTCTTCTCTTCTATACACAGGTAACCATGACTATTAATTTAGTGTTTACCATTTTTATTAATTTCTTTATAATTTATAAACCCACACAGTTATTTCTTACCATTTTATTTTGGCTCATTCTGTTTCCTAACTTGGTATGTAGGATGTTTGGTTCATTAATTTTCAGCCTTTGTTCTTTCCTTACAAAATTTTTAAAAAGCAATAGATTTTTTTTCTCTATGTACTACTTTAGATGGATCCCCAAAGTTTTGATATCTAATTCTTTATTGTCATTCAGTCCCAAATATGTTCCCTTTTGCATTATAATTTCTTCGATGGATATGCTATTTAGAAGATGCTTGTTTAAAGTTATCTTTTAAAATGGGTCCCTAACTTTATTAACAACAACATTACGGCTATATAAGCTAAATCTTTGAAATTTGTTGAGACGTTGTGACCTAGTCCATGGTCAATTTTTGTAAATACCCCATGAGTGCATGTGAAGAATGTGACCACTGACTTCTAGTAAAAAGTGTCCAATATCTGTAAGAGCCACTTTGGTTTAAGACAGTTAGCTTTACAGTGGAATTTCACTTCTGATAATTCTACTAAAGTACACCTGAAGGAACTTATAAGGATATATGTACAAAGCTATTCACAGTAGCCTTAGTGGAAAAAAATTTAATATCCATCAGGAGAAAATGTGTTAATAAATTATTATTCAACGTTTAAAAAATGAGGTAAATTCTTAAGTATAAACAGGAAGAAGCATCTATTATATATTTTAGAGTAATCTATGTATATTAATATATATGAATACACACAAATTCACATATCTGTGTTTGGGTTTTGAGAGAGAGAGATGAGCTGGTGGGAGAGAGCTGAGAAAGGGGAAGGGGGTAGAGAGGGAAAGGCAGTGAGGGAAGAAAGGGACAGAAAAGAAATGTCTTTCTACCTATTATATAAAACTTTCACCTATTATTTTATATAGTATTAAATTGTTCATTCCTCTCTCACTTCAACAAAAGGGATGAAGGTAAATTTCTTAAATTGGACGGTACAATTATGAGAGATAAATTGTGTCCCATAATTTCCATTTATATTTCTCTCTTTCTGGAATGATGATGTGTTTGTTCAACAGAGAAAAAGAAAAATATGAGAAGCCATTTCTGCAATCCAGGCTGGAAAACTGATGGTCTACACGACATCAGTAAAATAGGAAAGATCATTTACAGAGGGATTCAACAAAAAGAGACACAGAATCAATGGGTCAAGATGGCTGATAGAGGGGCACCTGGGTGGTTCAGTCAATTAAGCATCTGCCTTTGGCTCAGGTCATGGTCCCAGAGTCCTGGGATGGAGCCCCGCATTGGGCTCCCTGCTCGGGGGTGGGGGGGGCTACTTCTCCCTTTCCTACTCCCCTTGCTTGTGTTCCCTCTCTCGCTGTGTCTCTTTATGTCAAAGGTGGTTGATAAAATGGAAACAATGAGTTTGGGAAAGCATTAAGAAGAGTGTTCAAGTTACAGGGATGGACAACAGGGTTGATTGGGCTACTACTATTTACTGAGCTAAGGAAAACAAGAGGAAGGACAGATTTTAGGGCCAAGATAGTGGTTGTGAATGCTGAGTTTAATATTTAGGTGGGGAAGTTTAGTAGATAGCTAACTATGAGTGTCAGGAATTAAAGAGAGAGCTAGGTTGGGATATTTATATTTCATAGCTGAAATCATGGGATTAAATAACATTTTCTGTATGAATAATTTGTTTTAAAAATGTGAACATTTTGCTTTTCCATTGTTAGTGGTTTCAGCCCTGATATTAGCCATGGCTAAAATCATTGGTGTATCAGCTATTACCCTAGCTTCACTGTCTGTTCATCTCAAGATACTTAATTTTCAAAGAGTTATTAATGCTTTTCAAACTGCTTTTAAATAAGCCAAAAGATGGTTGTCAGGGCAAAAGGCCACATAAGGGGCTTAGCTGCTAGTGTACCAGATATGTAAACTGACGTGATTTTCTTTTTTTTTTTTTTTAAAGATTTATTTATTTATTTGAGAGAGCGAGAATGAGAGAGAGAGAGCATGAGAGGGGGGAGGGTCAGAGGGAGAAGCAGGCTCCTCGCTGAGCAGGGAGCCCGATGTGGGACTCGATCCCGGGACTCCAGGATCATGACCTGAGCCGAAGGCAGTCGCTTAACCAACTGAGCCACCCAGGCGCCCCCTGACATGATTTTCTAAAGGGCTTCACGGAGGTTTACTTAACACAGAATAAATAGCACATGTTTAATATGTACAATTTGATAAGCTTTGACAAACGTTTACACCATGAAACCGTCACCACAATTAAGAGAAGGAAAAAATCCATCACCCCAAAATTTCCTCTGCTCCTTTAGATCCCTATTTCTGACCTTTCCTATAATCCCCTCTACCCTTAGTCTCTAGGAAACCACTGACCTGTGTTGTGCCACTACAGAATATTTGTATTTTCCAGAAATTTATATAAATGGAATCATGCAATATATACCAATTTTTGTCTGCTTTCTTTAAGAAAAATAATCCTGAGATTCATCCATATTGATGCATATATTAAAAATTTATTTGTATTGTTGAGTAGTATCCCATTGATAGAGATATACCACATTTTGTCTATTCACCTGTTAAGGAGCATTTTGGTTGTTTCCAGTTTTTGTCTCTTATAGATAAAGCTTGTAAAGTCTTTATATGAACATATGTTTTAATTTCTCTTAATACTTAGGAGTAGAATGGCTAATGCATTTTTTAGGTGCATGTTTAACCTTTTAAAAAAACTGCCAAACTATTTCCCTACATGTTTTTACTATTTATATTCCAAACATAAGTATACAAGAATTCCGGTCAGATTATATCTTTCCCAATAATTGGTATAATCTTTTAAAAAATTTTAACTTTCTAATATGTATGTAGGATATTTCACTGTGAGTTTAATTTACATTTCCCCAATAACTAATTATGTTGGGTAGTTTTATCATGTGTTTATTTACCATCTGCATATCTTTTTTTGAAGTATCTGTAAAATCTTTTACTGACATTTGAATTATTTTTTATAAATCTTATATGCAAGTCTTTTATCATCTATGTAATTTCCAAATGTGGCCTATCTTTTCATTCTCTTAAAAGTGGACTGAAAAACAAAGGTTCTTAATTTTGTTGAAAACCAATTTCAGTATTGTTGTGCATCATGCATTTTCATTTGTGTATCGTATTTCTAAGAAATCTTTGCCTGGCTTGGTGCATCTGGGTGGCAGAATCAGTTGAGCGTCCAACTCCTGGTTTCAGCTCAGGTCATGATATCAGGGTCGTGAGATTGAACCCTGTGTCCAGCTCCGTGCTCAGTCTGCTTGAGATTCTCTCGCCCTCTTCCTCTGCCCCTCCCACTTCGGCTCTCTCTCTCTAAAAATAAAAAGTAAAAGAAAGAAATCTTTGCCTGACTTAAGGAGACAAAGATTTTGTATTGTGTCTTCTAGGAATGTTATATTTTTAGGTGATATATTTAAGTCTATGATCTGTTTTGAGCAAATCATTGTATATGGTAGTAGGTACTGATTGATGTTCACTGTTTTGCATATGACTCTCCGATTATCCTAGTATGTGTTGGAAATATTTTCCTATTTCCACTGAATTGCATTTTGAGGCCTTTATTTTTACTTTAAAATGGCAACTATGCTTGATAATTTATGCTACTACATATTATAAAACTTTCTAAATGTTAAAATGACTTATGAGATTATGAGTTACCTTAAAATGAGAACAAATTGAAAAAAATGACCATAGGTCCTCAAATAGATTAATATTGAGTTACGGTTGAGAATCTCCTACCTGTTCATCCTTAGGGCAAGACCGATGCCTTGTCTGAAATGTAATAAATTAATATCTGGAGGCAGGGATTTAATTAAATAATTCTATCCTATCTTAGGGGCTCTATGATGCTTAGAAAACCAGGAAGTGAATGTCCCTTTCCAACTGCAGTCAGCACATATCAGTAGAATATAGGACACCATGTTTTGTCACACCCAACTTGAGAAATCATTATACCTTCAAAATTAAATTTATTAAAATTCATATTTGAGAAAAACCTGATTATTTGCATCTTGGCATCTATATATCGCAAATCAAATGTGATGAGTTGGTAAGAAATGGAGCTCAAACACCAAGAGAGATAAAGAGTGTTTTGATACTAATTAGTGTTGCCAGATTGAAAGCGTACCCCCATGTGATTCCTGTTGAGCTCGAGGTTCATTAATCACTTACATTTAGTGAGACCCTCCTGAGAAATGCTGCCATGTGTTAAACAAATATTATGTAAAATTTAAAAAGTAATAATTTTCTCCAAAATTGAGCTCAATTCATCCTTCAAGGCCATGTGCACAACCCTCAGGTATGATCAGAATTCCCAAGATAAGTAGAAGCAGCTCTACTAAGTTCTTCATGAGCTACCAAGGGAATGCCCTCTGTGTTTCTCCAGGCATTAGCTCTATCTTTGTTGTCTGAAGGAGGATCAGATATATAATATTATTTTCATATTCTAGTATCTAAAGCCTTTGCTCAGGATTCAGTTACTTACAGTAATTACGGTCTACCCATCCATTTCTCAAATGCAAATGCCCCTGAGAGGTAGATAAAATTAAGCTCCTCATGTCTTAGAGAATGTGTTCTTAAAGTGGAATGTACAGCCTCTGCCCCCAGAAGCTCCTCAAAAAAGCCATCAACACCCTGAAAAGTGCCAACTTTTGTGTGCAGGAGAGTCTGTCTATACCATCAGATAAATAGCAAGCCCCTGGGTGAGGAAACATTAAGAAGTACCAACTGGGGAGGTATAGTTCTATTAAATGGCCTTCTGAGTGAATGGCTTTATTCATTTAGTGCTGTATAAAGGATTTTTCACATTTTTTTCATTGTGCTTATAATCTAATGTGAATGACAACATATTGTGTAGTATTGTCATCTTATATTTACCTAACTCCTCCTTTATTTTTTATTATCTTTTATTTTCCTAATGCAAAATAATTTTTTTAAAGATTTAAACAAACAAACAAAAGATTTATTATTCATTTTAGCTAGAGAGAGCACATGCAAGTTGGGGGAAGGGTAGAGAGAGAGAATCTTCAAGCAGACTCCCTGCTAAGTGCAGAGCCCAACTCAGGGTTTGATCTCACAACACTTGAGACCATTACCTGAGCCGAAATCAAGAGTTGGATGCTCAACTGACTGAACCACCCAGGTCACCCAATTGCAAAATAATTTTTATCCTATGTATTCCATATCTACATTTTGGTACAATTCCCAAAAGCTGACTATAAGTGAACATTTTATGTACCTCAGTTATCATTAAACTGCTTTCAAACAAAATTTTTATTTTAATAAAAGTAAAACTGTCTTATACAGTATGCATGTCTGACCTTCCTTCCAGAGTCCATTTTAGTGATACAGCTTTGCTGATGACCTATCTTAGACATCATTCTGTTTGTTTCCCTGGGCTTTAGGCACACTGTCAAGTGAGGAACTTACCTGACTTTAGAGAGCCAGCTTGGCCAATCTAGCTCTATTTCAGGCAAAGCAGACATTAAAGTCTACAGTCAATGGAAGAGAGGACTGCTGTAGCACTTGCAAGCTCACAAGGTCCCTAGGAAAGGAATGTGGTAGTTGCCTAAAGGGAAGACAGTGCCTTCATTACCCCCTCTTCCAATAGGCAAAAGGACCCTTTCAGTATAGGACTTAGATAGGATTCTGACAGAAGTCAGTATTGAACTCTGTCATGGGTACCTGGGCAAGGCTTTGAATGACCCTGTAGATATGAAAAGTCATACTAAGCATGGGTCAAAATTATATGGCAAACAGTCTCCAACACATAGGAAAATATGAAGATAACAAATAGCAAGTGCTAAGCACTATGCAGTATACCCGAGCTATGCATAGGAACAAAATACAGCTTCTGTGTGCTAGAGGCACGTCCTTTAGTGGTGGAGAAATGAAATAAAAATACATAACACTGCAGGCAGACTGCTGTCATCTAAGTACACCAGATGAAGAACTATACAAAAATTCACCAAAGGTAGAAATGTAACTGATTTTTAAATAATATAAAATTATTCAATATCATTATAATGGGGTTTGAATTTATTAGTTGTTGGGCGGCAGCAATAACCTGAGCTTCTCCCTAAAGCAGACCTCAGTTATAGGCATCTGCAGAATGGCTCCAGGACATGAATTTTGAGAGCAACAGTGCAGCCATCCAAATATATGTTGTACCAGTTGTGTAGGCCAGCTTTTCTCTCTTCCTCACTTTCTTTGGGATATCTAGAAAAAGACAGTGAATCCTTTTCATGAGAAATGTAGGATCCCAGTTAGACTAAAGATGCTAAAATGCCTATTCCTGCTAGATACTCTACTTCACCGGAGCAGAATCTGTGTTCTGTCTTGATACTGTATTACCTAGATAGTAACTCACAATGTTAGTGTTCAATAAATAGTTTCTGAATGAATGAATGAATGCCTGGATTCCTTCCCTAGAGTATAATGTTGAAGAGAGCTGCCGAATGTTTAATTAAGTAGTGTAATACGAAGGTTTCCGTGTGTGTGCATGTGTGTGTAGCTCAACAGAAATAGATGGGCATTTTCTAATTGTGTTGACAGAACCTAGGCCTAACCTATCATGAGAATTGTATTCCCCCATGCAGGATCTTACAAGCATGCTCCACCGTTAGTGATGTTATAAATTAAAACCCCTATATAAATAAAACAGTTCATTCATTAAATGATAGTTGTTGCTACCTCCTTGGAAATTAAACAATGGGGATATTCTTATGGACTTAAACCATGTCATATACACACCATGGCAAATATACGAAAATAATTGAAATTGGATGTTACTTTTTTAGAGTAAAAAAATGTTCCAGTCTTAGAATAAAAGAGCTGAGTAGAGATTTGGACAGCTGCTTGGCACTTAGGCTGTGCCACAGTTTGTTATGCCGAAGATTCAAACTGGAAAATATCAACAGGGTATTAATTGAAATAAGTTATTCTGTTAATATAGTCAACCTTCCCACTTGGATAATGTCAGAGGTTTCTGTTCAACATAGCAAACTGAATTTTAGTGAAAATAAACACAGATATTTGGAAATTACAGTTTGTCAGAAAGTCTGGATATACTGATAAGCAAAGTGTGTTTACATTTATATATCAATATTATTAAGCAAAATAGTGTTCTTAAATTTGAAAATCATGTTAAAAATTAGCCTAAGGCAAAATTTATTGTAATGGGAGAGATACTTAACCAAAAAAGTGATATTGTACCTCTAACTTAATGCCTACTGAAAGTGTATATAAATTATAGTGAACAAAATAATGTGTAGTTGAAATGATCATTCTGAGAGAGTTGACTGAATCCCGGTTTGTCTTCTCAGTGCTTCAATATTTCAGTATCCATTTACCCTAGGAAATATGGATTTTAGACCTCTGATGCATAGAAGTGAGATATGCCAAATTTCACTTCATTAATCTTTCAGTACTTTGATTTTCAAAAAAGTGGAGGGGAAATAGGCTGCTGCCTATTTGTACAGTTTAGTTTATATTTTAACAAACTCTAATTTGGTATGTTCCACTTCATGAAGATGCAGTACAAAGACATGATAGCAATATAGAAAATGCAGGGATTCATTACCTCTTTTGATTGCTGAAATTAAGCTATTACCTTGTTCCCTCTAACAGTTACTTTTCTGGAGTCTCTCTCCCCCTCTCTACCTATGTCCCTCCCCTCCCCTCCCCTCCTCTTCCCTTCCAACACTTCCAGTGGCCATGGGTAGCCTACATTTCCTTTTCCTACTTTGGGAGAAGGATTGCAAGATCAGTGCTACCCTCAGAAACTCTGAATGGTTGCCTGCCTATTGGGACTCATTACTCACTTCGGGAAATTGGTTAATTCTTAAAGATAAGTATTTTGTTAATCTTGCTTAATTTCCCATATTTCCTTTCTAGTTTTCAGATATCTGGTATTACTCAACTAAGATAAAAGTTGTAAAATGTGACATGCAACTGTTAACAAATTAAAGATTTTTTTTTCTTGCAAATGTGATGTGAAAGTAGAGCCCTAGGATACCAAATAATTTTCAGTAAATGCTTCACTGTAGGGTATATTAACAGTTGGATATCACATCCACATTCTGCCAACTTCTAGATGCTGAGGTAGGACAAGGAAGGAAGTGCTGAGATTATAGTAGAGTGCTCATCAGTGGGTTTAGTGCTCCTGCTGAGCTAGCCACCGGGTCTCATGCTCATGGGTACAGCTGGTGCCAAGTCCTTGCAATCAGAAGCCATCACTAACAGAAAGACTCTGCAGTCATTTTAATCAGTCTTCAGCAACCCTAGCAGTAAATGTACTAAGTGGATACATTTTCCTGGGAATTGCCACTGTGGCTTTAGTATTCTGCTTGAACTGAGACAGCATGATACAATGTAGAATCAGTGATGATGAAATCAAACATTCTACTGGGTATGAGCCTAGGTTTATTCTATAAAGTTACTCTAATTCTTGATCTAGGGAACAGCACTGTTAATTATTCACAAGGCATGTACAGTATGTCTAAGACATTATTTAAGTGGACCCTAGAATATTTACAGAATGGTGAAGAGTTGAGAAATACGGTATTTTATGTTTAAGCAAAATGTGTAAGATTCGATCTAATGAATTTTTAAAAGTTTTTCTTTTGCACACACGTGTGTAATTCAAAATGTCAAATGAACCTATAAGGGTTTGTTAAAAACCAACAGTTCCGGGGCGCCTGGGTGGCTCAGTTGGTTAAGCGACTGCCTTCGGCTCAGGTCATGATCCTGGAGTCCCTGGATCGAGTCCCGCATCGGGCTCCCTGCTCGGCAGGGAGCCTGCTTCTCCCTCTGACCCTCCCCCTCTCATGTGCTCTCTCTCTCTCTCTCTCATTCTCTCTGTCTCAAATAAATAAATAAAATCTTTAAAAAAAAAAAAAACCAACAGTTCCTGTCCCTCTCCTCCCTACCCTATTCCATATCAATAAACATATTTCTCTCTCTGAGCTAGTTAGCTATGTACATATTCAGAGATTTGCCACATAGTTCTTAAGTAACATGCTTCTATTGCTATATCATGATTTTTTTTCATTTTCTCTATTTCTTATTAACCTCTTACTATGGAAGATGAGGCTATAGTTCTTCCACATTTCTGCTCTCATTCATTTCTCCATCCATCTTTCATACAAAGTTATGTCATTAAAAAAAAAAACCAAAGTTGCCATATTTTAGTTAAACTAATATTCGGTGTTTATATTATTATTACTATTTAAATATTACTCACAGATGAGGGGTGCCTGGGTGGCTCAGTTGGTTAAGCGACTGCCTTCAGCTCAGGTCATGATCCCAGGGTCCTGGGATTGAGCCCCGCATCGGGCTCCCTGCTCGGCAGGAAGTCTGCTTCTCCCTTTCCCACTCCCCCTGCCTGTGTTCCCTCTCTCACTGTCTCTCTCTCTGTCAAAAAAATAAATAAAATCTTTAAAAAAAATATTACTCACAGATGAGCCATGAAACCTTCTAAATTATATTTTCTGTCTTATATGATGTTTTTTTCCCCCTGGAGTTCATAAATGCTTCAGGTTCTCCACTGTCTGATTTTTTCATCCATGACTATTTTTCCTCCTTAAATGTAAATCTTCTCACACTCATTTTTTAAAATTCCAAGTAATCTCTCAGTTTTTTCAAACTAGACACTTAGTTCCTGCTCTTGTAGAAAACTTACAAAAAATACAAAAAAGTAAAAAGAATAATTCTATAAGTATTTGGGTACTCAATGTTTAGTTTGAGAAATAAAGGATTATATGAAATATGAGTCTCCATGTACCTTCCTGATCTATCCCCTCTCATTCATGTAAACTCCCAAATGTAAAGTTCATGATTCCTATTTATTGTTTTATACTTCTCCCATGAATATATACATACCAAAGCAAAATGTATTTTAGCTCAGGATATTTTAAAATATTTTAGAAATGCTACCATACTGGACCAATTTCTTACACCATACACAAAAATAAACTCAAAATGAATGAAAGACCTAAATTTGAGACAGGAAACCATAAAAATCCTACAGGAGAACACAGGCAGTAACCTCTTTGACATCCACTGTAGCAACTTCTTACTAGAACATCTCCAGAGGCAAGGGAAACAAAAGCAAAAATAAACTATTGGGATCTCATCAAGATAAAATCTACTACACAGTAAAGGAAACAACCAACAAAACTTTGGAATGGGAGAAGATATTTGCAAATAATAAAGGATTAGTATCCAAAAATCTGTAAAGAACCTATCAAACTCAACACCCAAGAAACAAATAATCTAGTTAAGAAATGGGCAGAAGACATGAATAGATATTTTTCCAAAGAAGACATCCAGATGGCCAATAGACACATGAAAAGATGTTCAACATCACTCATCATCAGGGAAATCAAAACTACTAATGAGATATCACCTCACACCTGCCAGAATGGCTAAAATTAACAACAGAGGAAGCAACAGATGTTGGCAAGCATGCAGAGAAAGGGGAACCATTTTGCACTGGTGGTTGGGAATGCAAACTGGTGTAGCCACTCTGGAAAACATAATGGAGGTTCCTCAAAAAGTTAAAAATAGAACTACCCTATGACCCAGGAATTGCACTACTAGGTATTTATGCAAAGGATACAAAAGTACTGATTTGAAGGGAAACATGCACCTCAATGTTTACTGCAGCACTATCAACAATAGCTAAGTTATGGAAAAAGCCCAGATGTCCATTGACAGATGAATGGATTGTATATATACAATAGAATATTACTCAGCCATAAAAAGGAATGAATTCTTGCCATTTGCAAAGAGATGGATGGAGCTACATAGTACTATGCTAAGCAAAAATAAGTCGGAGAAAGACAAATACCATATGATTCAGTCATACATAGAATTTAAGAAACAAAACATGAATATAGGGGGGAAAAGAGAGAGTCAAACCATAAAAGACTCTCAACTATAGAGAACAAACTGAGGGTTGCTGGAGGGGAGGTGGAGAGGGGAGGGATTAAATGGGTGATGGGTATTAAGGATTAACACTGGATGTTGTATGTAAGAGATGAATCACTAAATTCTACTCCTGAAACTAATATTACACTATATGTTAACTAACTGGAATTTAAATAAAGATTTCAAATTACAAGAAACAAATAAAACAACAAAAAAAGAAATGCTACCATACTGTCATCAAAATACAAAATGGAGACCAAATGTGAAAATTCCCTGACCAGACAAAACCATTTAAATCATGTAAGCAAAACTAAATCTACTTTATTTCATGAATATACACAAAAGTTAACTTAGGTTATTTCTTGTAAATTCTTCTCATAATCATTAAAGAAACTTAAGTCATCTTCCTAAAATTATATAAAATAATTATTTTTAACTAATCCCTGCCATCTAGGACCCCCATTGTAATAACCAACCATTGCAAAGGTTATAAACAACTACCTCGTTTTTACTTTATATGCCATCCTGTAAAGTCATGCCTCCAAGCTTCGTATCAGTTTTGGGTTTGGAAGCTCTCAGTTCATGACCTGTTATATGTACAATAAACTTTTACTAAATACTCTTTCACTGATCTGGTTTAAATTTTTACTGTTTCTAGAATTTTAACACAGTACAAATTTTTCATTCTTCCTATTTTTTCTCTTGACATTACAATTTTCATGAGTTCATTTATGTTGACACATGTAATACTAATTCAGTGACTGTCACTGCTCAATGGCATAACCATTATGTTCAACATGCATGACTAGTGGAAGTAAACATAAAGCCACTTCATTTTTATCTTTCCATGTCACTTTAAATCATCTGTGTGATTCTACTACTTCCCAAGACAGAGAATGAAAAATTCAGATAGATCCAGGACTAAGCGGATACTTTGAGAGCTTTAGGTCACAAAACAGTCTCAATTTACTGTTTAAAGGTCCAGTCATATATGATTATCAAAGTCCAAATCTGTTTTGGACTAGAAAGAAAGACATGGCAGTTTCTTAGCATTTGACTCCCCTCTCTCAACTCCCTAATGTCAGGGAAGCTATCTCTCAAACACAAGGCAAAGTCCGAGAGAACTGCAAAGATGCTCACCCCAACATTTTTAAACTGGGCCAAAGCCAGCAACTGCAACTTCTAGACTTTTTTCCCCCAGAATTTTTTATATGACACAATAACCCCAGTTCTTTTCAGCCACAGTTCAGTGATATTTAGTATAACCTGCAGCCAAGTACATTTCAAAAAAATACTTAAAATTATCTGCATCTGCTGTGATAATTATCTGTCTTTTGTCTTTTTTCTATTGTAATCTGTTAGTATAGTGAAGTACATTAAAGGTTTTCACATAAAAATAACCTTATGTGTCTGTGATAAATCCAATATTTGTGTGTATACATATATATATATAGTCTTTATTCTTACATGGTTTTTTACTTCTAAAACTCTGATTATATGTGTTGAATATTCTCAATTCATCTCCTTATCTTTCATAATTTCTACTTTTTTCATTCTATGATATAAATTCTGTAGTCTATTTTTTTAAATATTTTTTAATTTATTCATTTGAGACAGAGAGAGAAGGTGAGCGGAGGAGAGAGGCAGAGGGGAAGGGAGCAGCAGACTCCTTGCTGAGCCAGGAGCCTGACACAGGGCATCAATCCCAGGACCCAATCATGACTTGAGCCAAAGGCAGACACTTAACCACCTGAGCCACCCGGGCACCCCTCTGTATAATATTTTTATGTCTGCCAGTTTACTGATTCTTTTTCCATTTTTTTTTTTTTAAGTAGGATCTATGCCCAGCGTGGAGCCCAATGCGGGGCTTGAACTCATGACCCTGAAATCAAGACCTGAGCTGAGATCAAGAATTGGATACTTAACTGACTGAGCCACCTAGGTGCCCCTAGCCATGCTTGATTACTGTTTATTTAGTTTTTTGAATTTCTAATAAATTCTCAAATTTCTCTTTGGTTCACTTTTAAACTTGCCTTTTCAACTTTTATAGTCTCTTGGTTTTTAGTTTTTAATATATTTTTCATTTCTTTAAATATATTAAACATATTTATTCTATATTCCATGACTAAAATTCCAGAATCTGCAGATGTTTCCAAGATGTTATTTCTTGACTCTTTCTCCTATTATATTTTTCTTTATGTGATAAGTGATTTTGGATAATGAGTTCAAGTTCCTTAGCAACATACTATGAGGAATTATTTGAGGCCTGGATTTAAAATTTGTTTTTCCAGATCCTCAGGCCCAGAACCTTGAGCTAATCTTAGTTTATCAATATATAGGGATATGAATTGGCCATTTTACTTTAAGATTTAACATTTCAAGGATAAAGTTTCTCATTTTCATGTATGTTCCTTGAACTGAAATTTTACATCACTTGTTTTTTGCATTTTTAAAAATTTGGTATTATTTATTTACTTTGGTTTTATTTAAATTCAAGTTAGTTAACATATAGTGTATCATTAATTTGGTGGTAGAATTTAGTGATTCATCAGTTACATATAACACCCAAGGCTCATTATATGAAGTGCCCTCCTTAATGCCCATCACTTAATTACCCCCATCCCCCCACAAACCTCCCCTCCAGCAACCCTCTGTTCTCTATAGTTACGAGTCTTTTATGGTTTGTCTCCCTCTGTGTTTTTATCCTATTTTATTTTACCTTCCCTTCCCCTATGTTTATCAGTTTTGTTTCTTAAATTCCACATGAGTGAAATCATATTTCATCATCATATTTTCTCTGTCTGACTGACTTATTTCACTTAGGATAATACATTCTAGTTTCATCCACATCATTGCAAATGGCAAGATTTCGTTCTTTTTGATGGCTAAGTAATATTCCATTGTATATATATACCACCACTTCTTTATCCATTCATCTGTCAATGGACATCTGGGCTCTTTCCATAGGTTGGCTATTGTGGACATTCCTGTTATAAACATTGGAGTGCATGTGCCCCTTTGAATCACTATTTTTGTATCCTTTGGATAAATACCTAGTAGTGCAATTGCTACGTCATAGGGTAGTTCTAGTTTTAACTTTTTGAGGAACTTTTATTCTGTTTTCCAGAGTGGCTGCACCATTTTGTATTCCCACCAACAGTGTAAGAGGGTTCCCCTTCCTCTGCATCCTTGCCAACATCTGTTGTTTCCTGAGTTGTTAATTTTAGCCATTCTGACCAGTGTGAGGTTGTATCAGCTTGTGGTTTTGATTTGTATTTCTCTGATGATGAATGATTTTGAGCATTTTTTCATGTGTCTGTTAGCCATTTGTAGATCTTCTTTGGAGAAATGTATGTTCATGTCTTCTGCCCATTTCTTCACCGGGTATTTTGTTTTTTTGGATGTTGAGTTTGATAAGTTCTTTATAGATTTTTGGATAATAACCCTTTATCTGATATGTGATTTGCAAATATCTTCTCCCATTCTGTAGGTTGCTTTTAGTCTTCTTGATTATTTTCTTTGCTGTGCAAAAGGTGTTTATCCTGATGAAGTCCCAATTGTTTATTTTTGCTTTTGTTCCCTTGCCTTTAGAGACATGTCTAGCAATAATTTGCTGCAACTGAGGTCAAAGAGATTACTGCCTGTGTTCTTCTCTAGGATTTTGATGGATTCCTGTCTCACATTTAGGTCCTTTCATCCATCCATTTTGAATTTATTTTTGCATATGGTGTAAGAAAGTGGTCCAGTTTCATTCTTCTGCATGTGACTGTCCAATTTTCCCAACACCATTTGTTGAAGAGACTGTCTTTTTTCCATTGGATAGTCTTCCCTGCTTTGTCAAAGATTCATTGACCATAGAGTTGAGAGTCCATTTCTGAGTTCTCTATTCCACTGATCTATGCAGCTGGTTTTGTGCCAGTACCATACTGTCTTGATGATTACAGCTTTATAATAGAGCTTGAAGTCCAGAATTGTGATGCCTCCAGCTTTAGTTTTCTTTTTCAATATTACTTTTGCCATTTGGGGTCTTTTCTGCTTCCATACAAATTTTAGAATTGTTTGCTCCAGCTCTGTGAAAAATGCTCCTGGTATTTTGATAGGGATTGCATAGAATGTGTAGATTGCTGTGGGTAGCATAGACATTTTGACAATATTTGTTCTTCCAATCCATGAGCATAGAATGTTCTTCCATTTCTTTCTGTCTTCCTCAATTTCTTTCATAAGCATTCTATAGTTCTCAGAGTACAGATCTTTTACCTCTTTGGTTAGGTTTATCTTATGGCTTTTGGTGCAATTGTAAATGGGATAAATTCCTTAATTTCTCTTTCTGCTGCTTTGTTGTTGGTGTATAGAAATGCAACAGACTTCTGTGCATTGATTTTATATACTGCAACTTTGCTGAATTCCTGTATCAGCTCTAGCAATTTTTTTGTGGAGTCTTTCAGGTTTTCTACATTGAGTGTCATGTCATCTGCAAAGAGTCAAAGTTTGACTTCTTCTTTGCTGATTTGGATGCCTTTTATTTCTTTTTGTTGTCTGATTGCTGAAGCTAGGACTTCCAGTACTATGTTGAGCAACAGTGGTGAGAGCGGACATCCCTGTCATGTTCTTGACCTTAGGGGAAAATCTCTCAGTTTTTCCCCATTGAGGAGGAATATTAGCTGTTGGTCTTTCATATATGACTTTTATGATGTTGAGGTATATTCCCTATATCTCTACTTCATGGAGGGTTTTTATCAAGAAAGGATGTTGTATTTGGCCAAATGCTTCTTTCTGCATCTATTTAGAGAACCATTTGGTTCTTATCCTTTCTTTTATTAATGTGGTATATCATTTTGATTGATTTGCAGATGTTGAACCACACTTGCAGCCCAGGAATAAATCCCCCTTGATCATGGTGAATAATCCTTTTAATGTACTGTTGGATATGATTAGCTAGTATCTTGTTGAGAATTTTTGCATCCATGTTCATCAGGGATATTGGTTTGTAATACTCCTTTTTTGTGGGGTCTTTGTCTGGTTTTGGGATCAAGGTAATGCTGGCCTCATAGGATGAGTTTGGAAGTTTTCCTTACATTTCTATTTTTTGGAACAGTTTCAGAAGAATAGGTATTAATTCTTCTTTAACTGTTTGGTAGAATTCCCCTAGAAAGCCATCTGGCCCTAGACTCTTGTTTATTGGGAAATTTTTGATTACTAATAAATTTCTTTGCTGGTTATGGGTCTGTTCAGATTTTCTATTTCTTCCTGTTTTAGTTTTGATAGTTTATATGTTTCTAGGAATTTACCCATTTATTCCAGATTGCCTAATTTGCTGGCAAATAATTACTCATAATATTCTGATTGTTTTTATTTCTGCAGTGTTAGTTGTGATCTCTCCTCGTTCATTCATGCTTTTATTTATTTGGATCCTTTCTCTTTTCATTTTGATAAGCCTGGCTAGGGGTTTATCAATCTTGTTAATTCTTTCAAAGAACCAGCTCCTAATTTCATTGATCTGTTCTACTGTTTTTGTTTTGTTTTGTTTTTTATTTCTATATCATTGAGTTCTGCTCTAATCTTTACTGTTTCTCTTCTCCTGCTGAATGTAGGCTTTATTTGCTATTCTTTTTCCAACTCCTTTAGGTGTAAGTTTAGGTTGTGTATTTGAGACTTTTCTTGCTTCTTGTGGTAGGCCTGTACTGCAATATACTTCCTTCTTAGGATCACCTTTGCTGCATCCCAAAGGTTTTGAACTGTCCTGTTTTCATTTTCATTTGCTTCCATGTATTTTTTTAAATTCTTCTTTAATTCCCTTCTTGACCATTCATTCTTTAGTAGGATGTTCTTTAACACCCCTGTATTCATGGTCCTTCCAAATTTATTCTTGTGGTTGAACTCAAGTTTCATAGCATTGTCATCTGAAATTATGCAAGGTATGATCTCAATCTTTTTGTACCACTTGAGGCCTGATTTGTGACCTAGTATGTGATCTATTCTGGAGAATGTTCCATGTGCCCTCAAAAAGAATGTGTATTCTGTTGCTTTAGGATGAAATGCTCTGAATGTATCTGTTAAGTCCATCTGGTTCAGTGTATCATTCAAAGCCCTTGTTTCCTTGTTGATTTTCTGCTTAGATGATTTGTCCATTGATGTAAGTGGGGTGTTAAAGCCCCCTAATATCATTGTATTATTTTCAATGAGTTTCTTTATATTTGTTATTAATTGATTTATGTATTTGGCTGCTCCCAAGTTAAGGGCATAAATATTAACAATTGCTAAATCTTCTTGTTGGATAGACCCTTTTATTATGATATAGTATCCTTCTTCATCTCTTATTACAGTCTTTGGTTTAAAATCTAGTTTTTCTGATATAAGGATGGCTACTCCAGCTTTCTTTTGATGTCCATTAGCATGAGAAATTGTCCTCTACCACCTCACTTTCAATCTGGAGGTGTCTTTGGTCTAAAATGAGTCTCTTGTAGGCAACATTTCGATAGGTCTTGTTTTTTTATCCATTCTGATCCCTGTATTTTTTGATTGGAGCATTGAGTCCATTTACATACGGAGTAATTATTGAAAGATAGGAATTTAGTGCCATTGTATTACCTGTAAAGTCACTGTTCCTGTAGATTTTCTCTGTTCCTTTCTAGTCTTTGTTACTTTTGGTTTCTCTTTCCTGCTTAAAAGGTCCCCTTTAATATTTCTTGCAGGGCTGATTTAGTGTTCATGAACTCCTTTAGTTTCTGTTTATCTTGGAAACTCTTTATCTCTCCTACTGAATGACAATCTTGCTGGATAAAGTATTTTGGGCTGCATATTTTTCCAATTTAGCATGTTGAATATATCATGCCATGATTTCTGTCCTGCCAGGTCTCTGTGGACAGGTCTGCTGCCAGCCTTGTGTCTACCTTGTAAGTTAAGGACATTTTCCTCCCGAGCTGCTTTCAGGATTCTCTCTTTATCTTTGTATTTTGCAAGTTTCACTATAATACATCATGGTGTTTACATGTTTTTGTTGATTTTGAAGGGAGTTCTCTGTGTCTCTTGGACTTGAATACCTGTTTCCTTCCCCAGATTAGGGAGGTTCTCAGCTATTATTTGTTCAAATAAACCTCTGCCCCTCTTTCCTGTTCTTCCTCTTTTGGGAGTCCTATGACACGGATATTATTTCACTTTATAGAATTGCTGAGTTTCCGAAGTCTACCTTCATGATCTAATAGTTTTCTTCGCCCTTTTTTCAGCTTCATTATTTTCCATAATTTTATCTGCTGTATCACCTATCCTCTCCTCTGCTTCTTCAACCCTCATAGTTATTATAACCAGTCTGTTTTTGCATCTTGGTTATAGCATTTTTTAATTTCAGTCTGACTAGTTTTAAGGTCTTTTTATCTCTGCAGTGAAGGTTTCTCTGCTGTCGTCTTATATGCTTTTTTTTTTTTTCAAATCCAGCTAGTAGTTTTATAACTATTGATTTAAATTCTTGTTCAGGTATATTGTTTATATCTGCTTTGAGCAAGTCCCTGGCTGTGATATCTTCCTGACCTTTCTTTTGGGGAAAATTCCTCAGCCTTGTCATTTTGGCTAAGTTTCTATCTTTTGTGTGTTATGAAAGCTTGTTATGTTTCCTGAACCTCAGAGTAATGCTATATTAAAAAGAGGTCATAGGGGCGCCTGGGTGGCTCAGTCAGTTAAGTGGCTGCCTTCAGCTCAGGTCATGATCCCAGGGTCCTGGGATCGAGCCCCATATCAGGCTCCCTGCTCCACGGGAAGCCTGCTTCTCCCTCTGCCATTCCCCCTGCTTGTGTTCCCTCTCTCGCTGTGTCTCTGTCTGTCAAATAAATAAAATCTTTAAAAAATTAAAAAATAAAAAAAATAAAAAGATTTAACCAACTGAGCCACCCATGCACCCCTGTCACATTTTTTTTTTTTGGTTCTTATACGTCATGTAATTTTGAATTGTGTCCTTTACCCTGTTATTGTACTCTGTAGTATGTTAATGTTTGCTTCATTGTTCTGAGAGGAAATAAATCCAGTTTGATTCAGAAAAAATAAATAAATAAATAAATAAATAAATAAATAAATAAATAAATAAATAAATAAA
>NC_058410.1:56383011-56405522 GCF_002201575.2 Neomonachus schauinslandi | reverse complement strand
AAATAAATAAATAAATAAATAAATAAATAAATAAATAAATAAATAAAAATAAAAAGAGGTCATAAACTGTCTAGGGCCTGACACTTCAGGAAGTGTTTCTGGTGTATGCTGTGTGCATTCTGTTGTATTTTGGCTGCTTTTCCCCACTGGTCCATCCTCTACAGATTTCCTCCTTTCTTGCAGTGCCGAGTGCTTGTACCTTTATCTAGATGTGCTTTGATTTGTTTGTTAAGATAAGCCTGCAAAAAAGGAGGAGAAAAAAAAAAAAAAAAGCCCTAACCAAAGAAAAAAAAAAAGAAAAAGAAACAAAAAAAAAAAAAAAAAAAAAGAAAAAAAAAAAAAGCCTGATCCGAAAAATAAGAGAGGGAAACATAGAAACCAATAAATGAACCAAAAATTGTAAGCCTGAAACCAGAAAAAAAAAGATAAAGACTAAAAAGAATATATATGAGATAAAAGATTTAAAAAATAAAAATAAGAAATAAGAAAATTTAAAAATTAAAATTTTAAAAATTAAAAAATTTAAAAAGTAAGCCTGGTCCTATTTCCACCAGAACTGAAGCTGATGCTTTGGAGCACTCTAATCAGTAGACTTGGTAAATGCAGGGGGCCTGTGTTGGTCTTCAGAGAGAGCGGCCTGCTGGGCGGGCTCACAAGCTGACTTTCCCTTGTTAAGATGTCCCTGCCAGGCACAAGGGGACAGGGGTTTGGTGTAAGGGACTCCAGCCTCCACTGGAAGTGCTCGCTGTATTTCTCTCTCAAGTCTGACTGTGCTGGTGGGTGGGGGGAAGGGAGGGGTGGTAGATGAGGAAGATGACATCCACCCTGCCCTCTTGTCCCTGGGGAGGGGAACTCCTGGCCACCGATGTTTAGGAGGCTCTCACAGAAAAACAAAAAATCTCCTGTTGTCCCAGGTGTTCCTCAGATCCCTGCCCTTAAACTGTCTGTTCCCGGCCATTGGCACACCAGGCACCCCAGATCTCCTATATTTTATCTCTGGCCTGTAGCTGGTATTCAAAACTCCAAGTTTTAAAGGACCTGGCAAGGTGAGGACCCAGTCTAGCAGTGAGCCCAGCACTGTCCTGTTCCAGAAAAGCAGTTGCACAGGGTACATACAGTAGTTAGAATCTATTGTGAGGTACAGCAAAAAGCTGCAACCAGGTAACCTGCAGTCTGCGCATGTCTATGTTCTCTGCTCAGTTCTGTCCTGGAAAAGCAGCTGCTCTTGAGTGAGCTCAGTGGCTCAAATCTATCGTGGCTCACAGTAAAAAGCTGCTTCCAGATTATCTGCCCTCTGCACGCACCTCTGTCCCTGCTCTTGAGCATTGGAGCATTGCTCAATGGCTCCCAGCTGGCTTTTTGTCCTTGGAGAGGCAAAATACACTCTTTCCAATGTACTCTGGGAAGGGGAGCGATCTCTCCCAGTGTGACCCAGGGGATCCCCTTACCATGGCTTATTGTTTGAACCCTACCCACTGCACTCTCTCCTGCTCACTCCCTGGACTTTGCTCAGTGAAAAGGGTTCCCTCCCTTTTGCAGCTCCAAGGCTTTCCTCTCCCCAGTTCATGGCTCTGAACCTCACATCTGCCCTGGTCTCTCCTTTGAACTGTGCAGATTGTTTTCTTAATCCTTAGATTATATTCTTAGTTGTTCAAAATAGTTTGATGTTGATCTAGCTGTGTTTCAAAGACAAGGCAAGCTCAGGATCCCCCTACTATGCAGCCATTTTAACCCCCCAAAATTTACATCATCATTATTACTACTTTTTTTGCATCCTCATTTCTTATTTGGTTAATCTTGATAAATCAAAGGTCCAAAATCCCAAAGTAGCAGGAAATGCTTTTGATTATGAAAGAAAGACATCCAATCACCTGATTCTACATTTCAAGCTGTGTATGGAAGATAATTGATGTGCTTTCTAATAACTTTCATGCATTGGGATTGACAGTAGTTATATCTAACAGCCCTATAATTTTCTAAATTTCCTGTTTTGTTAACATCTTACAAAATGTTTGTCTTAATTTCCTACATCTTTCTAATTTCTATGAAAGTTTTAACTCAAACGTGGAAGAACTAAGCTATGTTTTTAAGTGTCAAAGAAGGAACCGAATAATCAATATATTATGTCATATAAAACCCTAATTAAAAATCAAATGCTCAGAAATAAGTCAAACAGAGAAAGACATGTATCGTATGACCTCACTGATATGAGGCATTCTCAATCTCAGGAAACAAGCTGAGGGTTGCTGGAGTGGGGGGTGGGGTGGGAGGGATGGGGTGACTGGGTGATAGACACTGGGGAGGATATGTGCTCTGGTAAGCACGGTGAATTGTGCAAGACTGTTGAATCTCAGATCTGTACCTCTGAAACAAATAATGCAATATATGTTAAGAAAAAAAAAAAAGAAGAAGGTAGCAGGAGGCAAAGAATGAAGGGGGGGATATCGGAGGGGTAGACGAACCATGAGAGACGATGGACTCTGAAAAACAAACTGGGCGTTCTAGAGGGGAGGGGGGTGGGAGGATGGGTTAGCCTGGTGATGGGTATTAAAGAGGGCACGTTCTGCATGGAGCACAGGGTGTTATGCACAAACAATGAATCATGGAACACTACATCTAAAACTAATGATGTAATGTATGGTGATTAACATAACAATAAAAATTTTTTTAAAAAATCAAATGCTCAGAGTGATGACAGTAATGGGTAATATTGATGAAAAACACAATAGCCAGAGATAGAAACAATTTAAAAAGCAGTATTTCTATCATATTTTTTATCATATTTTTTCAATTACCACATAGCTGTAATTGTGTGGTTTTGTACTGGTCCATGAATCAAGTGTAAAACTTGTTTTTTCATTTAAATCCCCTAATAGAATTTATAAAATAATAATAATATTAATAACAACAACAACAGCAACAATAATTTACTTTGTGGACGTTACATAAGTTGAGATACATTGAATATAAGATTCAAAGAAACAGTTTAGAAATTCAAGAGCGAAAGCAAATCTTGGGGTTTAGTTGTCAGAGATGGCAATATATGAAGTAAGTATTTGTGGTTTAAGTAGCATTTGTGACCTCTAATACATTTCAAGAACAAGTTCACTCTGGCTAATAATGCACAGCTGTGAAGTCAAGCTACTGGAGCTCAACTCCTACTGGTTGTGTGACCCTCAGCAAGACCCTAAACTGTCTATGCAGCATTACCTATATCTGGTAAACGTGGATAATAATAGTATCCACATCAGAGAGGTATTTTGGAGATTTTAAAAGGTAATATTTTGAAATCTTCAGCATAGAGCCTAGCACAGACAAGTGTCCAAATGGACATTCATCTCCTCAGGCTCTGAAAAAGTTAAGATTTTCAAAGGCCAGTCTGGGAAAATAAACCTAAATGTTGAAGTGAAGCTAATGACTTAGTTAACATCATATTTATGTAGCCAACAGTCTTCAACCATCTCTTTCTGGTTTATCTTTTTTTTTTTTTTTTTTTGGTTTATCTTTCAAATAGCTTTAATAGAGAGCAAGCAAAGAAAATTGGCTGGAGGCCATGGGGGTGAAGTAAGCATCCAATCATTTGCTCTGCCATTTTCTTCTTGCACAATATTCTGAGTCTTTGAGGGGGGGCTAGTGATTGAAGACATTGGTTTTGTGCCACACAGACCTGATTTCTCAGAAACGAGATTTGTTCACTTAGTATTTTGGTGACCTAGGCCAAGAATAACTTGATAGCACATGGCCAAGAGCAAAGTAAAACTCAATGAACACTAGTTATAATTTATTATTATTATGAATAATTTAAGAATTGATGCAATTTTTCCTTAATGCATGTGAGAAATTTTAGGTGGAAAATAACATAATCCAGTTGCAAATTTGGTTTAAATCATCTAGAATAACCCAGCAATGTTTGTCTAGTCCTCTTCATGTTAGAAATGCTTAAATAATCAGCTTATTGCATTTGGTAGGGTGGATATAGTCTTTTGATGAAGGACTTTCATTTGATATCTCATTTTATTCTTATAATTTCTCTCTGTGGTAGGACAAAAATTATTGCCATCACTCACAAATAAGAATACCCATGTACCAGATTTAACTAAAATCACAAAGCCTCACAGTGGCAGAAGTGTGGGGGGAAAAAAGAACCAGGAGACTTAAGTTCTGGTCCTGACTTCACCTCTAATGAGCTTGTCTTTGTATGTACAACAGGGAAAAAACTCCCTGCTCTACCCAAAAATCTCACAGTATCATTCTGAGAAGTAAAGACAATATGTAAAATGTGAAAGTACCTTCAAACCCACACATTGCTAGACAAATATAAGATGATATTACATAACAAAAATCACGTTATGCAGTTCAGGCTAAATCTAGCTCTAGTTTCTATGTAAAAAAAGAAAGATGACTTTTCTATACCACTCTTGGAGAGAAAAATGACAGAAAAATCTTTTATGATAGGAAAAAAATTGTATTTCCTAAGGAAAGGAAAGTTTTATTATTTCCTACTGGGACAGAAAAGAACTCTTACAGGACAATGTCACAAGAGTCATGAACTCTAAATCAGGATATTTGAGTTTAAATCCTGCCTTTGGCACCAAATAACTGTATAACTTTTCCTAAGTTCTTAAAAAATATGGACCTCAATTTACTTTGTGTAAAGTGAACTTACACTAGAAAATACTGAAGGTCTTTTTCAGCTCTGACACTCTCTATTGCTACAATTCTGCTTTCCAAGCATAGGGCCTTTGTGAAATTGCTAAATTACAGTAACACATCGGTTGAATTGTGGGACCTATAAATGCAATGCTCTTAATAATGGAATTTTCCAGTTGACTGGGAGGCAAGTTTATCTCAGGATCTTATCTTTTCATATTCCTCTTCTCACTACTTTTTTGTTTTTGCTAACTCCTTCTCACAGATTTTCCTTGCACAATTGCCTGTGATATCCCCCTTCCCTAGCCCTCCCTCAACTTTTTAAAGTCCACATTGCCCTCTTGCATCTGCAGCCAGAGAGTCTCAAAACTATCCTGATTTTGCAATTCAGACTATCACAACACCTTTAGTGTTCCATATTTTTACAGTAACAAGATAACCAGCATCAGAACTTTATAGGAGAGTCTGTGATAAGCAGAATAATGGCCCCCCAAAGATGTCCACATCCTAATACCCAGAACCTGTGCATATATTACCCTCCATGGTAAAAGGGACTTTATAGATGTATTTAGATTAAGGATTTTGAGGTAGGGAGAGTATCCTAGATTACCCAGGTGGACCCAATGTAATCACAAGGGCCATATAAGGAAAATATTTGAGGCAGGAGAATCAGAGTTAGAAAAGGAGATGTGACATTAGAAGCAGAAATCAGGAAAGGGAGTTTGAAGATGCCCCACATTGGCTTTGAGGCTGGTGTTCAAGGCCACAAGTCAAGAAATGTAGGCAGCTTCTAGAAACAGGAAAAGTCAAGGAAATAGATTCACCTTAGGGTCTCCAGAAAGAACTCACCTCTGCTGAGCCCAGAAATACCCATTTTGAACTTCTAACTTGCATAATATAATAATTTATGTTTTTTTTACGCCCCCAATTTTATGGTAATTTGTTATAGTGGCAAAAGAAAACCAATAGAGATTCCTCCACTATTTTCAGTAGTCTGTCTCACTGCTAAACTGGGTTTTGTTTTAACTGCTAGTTCCTGGAAGATCTTAAGAAGCTGTGTATATTTTGAAATTTCCCAGAGATGGGGATCAAGGCAGGCCACCCCAAAATATGCCAAAGTGGCATACTGATTATGTTGAATTAGTTACTTGAGAAAGAGCTGGTGCAAGGATACTCTGACCCTTCTCTCTATTTCTCTAAATCTGCCATGTGAAAAGTACCCTCCCTTATCCAGGAGGCAGAGAGACATCCGTATTGCCAGATATTAGGAATTCAGGGCTGAGAAGGCTGTGTAAACAAACTCTGATTAATTTACTTACTAATTAGTACCCAAGCCTAAGTTTCTTTGTCTTGTCAGTTCTTCATAAATTTATTGTTTCTTTGTCTAAAGATATAAAAGCTGCTTGTTTTGATCTCTTCTCAGAGACTCATATCTTTGGGGTTCCCATATATAGGAATTAAATTTGTTTTGTTTCTCCTATTAATCTGTCTTGTGTCAATTTAATTATCAGATCAGCCAAAAAAAACCAAGAAGGGTAGGGAGAAATTTTCCCCTCCCTGATACCAGAATGCTCCAATCCCCAAGTTAGTTACCGAGATTAAAAAAAAAAAAATTAAGGAGAAATACTTTATATCACAATGCAATTTGCATTGTATTTACATTCCCCTTAATCTACTGCTAGCATAATTGATATCCACAGATAATCACAATAAGCTAGCTTATATTTCTAGATAATGTTTGAGGTTGTTTGCAACCCTGAGCTTATATGATTATAGTGTAAAAACAAATTAGAAGTTACACGAACACATCAACTCATATCTCCTTACTGAAGTATACTCTGAGTGACTCTAATTAACAGAATATATCATCTTAAATCTCATTATCTGATATGCTTCTAAGTTTCTCTGAATTACTGATTACTGATATTTGGATATTTTTATGTATGGGGCTATCTACTTTTAAAATCCTTTCTTCTATACCTATTCATGAAGAACTTGGAGAGCAGCTCTCTCATCACCCAAACATACTCTATGGGACCATACTGTTATTCCACTGTGGAGCCACACTATTTCTGGATTTCTTAATAATAACAGTAAGAATGGGAAATTTGAAAATGTGAAAGTAATAGTTACTCACTGATAATCATGGAAGCATACATAGAAGAAAACTTAATTCAGTAGCTTTTCTTGAAGATAAAATAAGTCAAAGCAGGGTTAGCCAGTCTGGGAAGTAAGGAAAGAGAACAAGAATAACCTTAAAAATAGGAAGTATACATAAAGTAAGAACACAAAGTGTCCTTACAGTGTCATGGGATATGGAAGCTATTATACAAGCCAAATTTTTCAGAAGCATGGGATTTAGGTGACATGGATTTAAGAGATGAGGCTCAAGAAGTAAAGAGGACCAAATCAAAAAGGCCCTAATAAATCAGTGCTAAGGAATTTGGACTTTGTTGTACAGAATACATGAAGCAAACTGAGTGCCCTAAAAGGAGAAATAACATAACTAGTGTTGTGTTTTAAACACTTAGGACTGTATATAGATGACAGACTTGAGTGAGATGGTTATATGGGCAGGAATCCAAATTTAGAGACTATTGTAACACCGCAATTGAAAGTCAGTCAATAGTGACAGGTATGGGTGGATATTTATTAATTGTGTGAAGGTTAAGTTGAATTTGAATGTCCCTCCCCACCACCACTATCACCAACACCAAGTTGTAATATTTTCTGTCATGAGAACTGCCAAATAAGAGGAATAAAGATAATCAATTTCATTTTAAATACACAACTCCCTAGGAAACTAAGAATAAAATGAGGTATCAAATAAGCAGTTGACAAAGTTTGGTGGGAATATAATTGGGGCATTATTGGTACAGAGATGGATAAGAACATTTGGCTTTGAAGACTTGATTCCCCAGTCTTAGTAAAGATGTGTAGTAACTGGAAACATTACTTAGTTTTCCTGAGCCCCAGTTTCTCATGTAATGTAAGAATTATAATATCCTAACTCATGAAGTTTTATATAGTTCTTATACATATAAAATATTTAGCACAATATCTATCCACAGAAAAACTTAATAAGAATTAGCCAATCTCTACTGGCACAAAAACAGACACATAGATCAATGGAACATAATAGAGAGCCCAGAAATGGACCCTCAACTCTTTGGTCAACTAAACTTCAACAAAGCAGGAAAGAACATCCAGTGGAAAAAAGACAGTCTCTTCAACAAATGGTGTTGGGAAAATTGGACAGTCACATGCAGAAGAATGAAATTGGACCATTCCTTACACCACACACAAAAATAGACTCCAAATGGATGAAAGACCTAAATGTGAGACAGGAATCCATCAAAATCCTTGAGGAGAACACAGGCAGCAACCTCTTCGACCTCAGCCACAGGAACTTCTTCCTAGACACATCGCCAAAGGCAAGGGAAGCAAGGGCAAAAATGAGCTATTGAGACTTCATCAAGATAAAAAGCTTTTGTACAGCAAAGGAAATAGTCAACAAAACCAAAAGACAACTGACAGAATAGGAGAAGATATTTGCAAATGACATCAGATAAAGGGCTAGTATCCAAAATCTATAAAAAACTTATCAAACTCAACACCCAAAGAACAAATATTCCAATCAAGAAATGGGCAGAAGACATGAACAGACATTTCTGTAAAGAAGACATACAAATGGCCAACAGACACATGAAAAAGTACTCAACATTGCTCGGCATCAGGGAAATCCAAATCAAAACCTCAATGAGATACCACCTCACACCAGTCAGAATGGCTAAAATTAACAAGTCAGGAAATGAGAGATGTTGGTGAGGATGTGGAGAAAGGGGAACCCTCCTACACTGTTGGTGGGAATGCAAGCTGGTGCAGCCACTCTGGAAAACAATATGGAGGTTCCTCAAAAAGTTGAAAATAGGGCGCCTGGGTGGCTCAGTCGTTAAGCATCTGCCTTCAGCTCAGGTCATGATCCCAGGGTCCTGGGATCGAGTCCCACATCGGGCTCCTTGCTCAGCGGGAAGCCTGCTTCTCCCTCTCCCACTCCCCCTGCTTGTGTTCCCTCTCTCGCTGTCTCTCTCTCTGTTGAAAAATAAATAAAATCTTTAAAAAAATTTTTTAAAAAGTTGAAAATAGAGCAATTTCACTACTGGGTATTTACCCCAAAGATACAAACGTAGTGATCCGTAGGGGTATGTGCACCCCAATGTTTATAGCAGCAATGTCCACAATAGCCAAACTATGGAAAGAGCCAAGATGTCCATCAACAGATGAATGGATAAAGAAGATGTGGTATATATATACAATGGAATATTATGCAGCCATCCAAAAAAAAAAAAAAAACCAACAACGAAATCTTGCCATTTGCAATGGTGTGGATGGAACTAGAGGGTATTATGCTAAGCAAAATAAGTCAATCAGAGAAAGACAAGTATCCTATGATCTCACTGATATGAGGAATTTGAGAAACAAGACAGAGGATCATAGGGGAAGGGAGGAAAAAATGAAACAAGATGAAACCAGAGAGGGAGACAAACCATAAGAGACTCTTAATCTCAGGAAACAAACTGAGGGTTGCTGAGTGGTGGGGGGTGGGAGGGATGGGGTGTCTGGGTGATGGATATTGGGGAGGGTATGTGCTATGGTGATCACTATGAATTGTGTAAGACTGATGAATCACAGACCTGTACCTCTGAAACAAATAATACATTGTATGTTAAAAAAAAAAAAAAGTAGGAAGGGAAAAATGAAGGGGGGGAGAATTGGAGGGGGAGACGAACCATGAGAGACTATGGACTCTGAGAAAAAAACTAAGGGTTTTAGAGGGGAGGGGGTGGGTTGTAGGATGGGTTAGGCTGGTGATGGGTATTAAAGAGGGCACGTGCTGAATGGAGCACTGGGTGTTATACGCAAACAAGGAATCATGGAACACTACATCAAAAACTAACAATGTAATGTATGGTGACTAACATAACATAATAAAATAAAACTAAAAAAAAAAAAACAAAACACCTGCCCATGGCCACCGAAAGGTTCTTGAGTAAATTGCAGAACTTATCTGGTTTGGAATCTAACTTTCCTCTCTCTGTTCTCTTGTAATGAATAGTGAAATGATGGAAAGGGAGGGAAAATATGATTTTTGCTTTTAAAATGGTACTTTTCTCTAGGTTTTATGTTTAAAATTTAGATGGTGATGAAGGAGTGCACTTGTCGTGATGAGCCCCAGGTGATGTATGGAACTGTTGAATCCCTATATTGTATATAGTAATATGACACTGTATGTTAACTAAGTGGAAGTAAAATAAAAACTGAAAAAAAAGAGAATTAAAAAAAAAAAAAAGAATTAACCAGTCTCAAGATGCTTGGATGGCTCATTTGGTTAAGCGTCTGCCTTTGGCTCAGGTCATAATCCCAGGTCCTGGGATCAAGTCTCGCATTGGGCTCCTTGCTCAGCGGGGAGTCTGCTTCTCCCCCAGCCTGCAGCTCCCCCTGCTTGTGTGCTCTCTCTCTCTGATAAATAAATAAAATCTTAAGAAAAAAAAAAGAATTAGTCAATATAGATGAAGACATGACAATAAATACTACAACAATCCCCCACAGGATGACATCAGAGGATGAAAAGAACAAAGCCATGGGGTCACATGTCTATATTTAAATTGTGTACAAACAAGAAAGCAATAAGAATTTTTAAAATGAAAGACAGAAGAGAGGAGAGGGAAGCAGGAGAGTGTCATATTGTGGAAGTTGTAGGAAATATTTTTTGTTTTCTGGCTGTCCATCACTGACCTGTAAAGGATAAGATCAGTGACACTGGATAGATCTATTGGATTTCCTCTCCCAAGTCCTTGACTCTTAGCACTGTGATTCAAAAACAGGGAAAAACTGCAGCAACCCTTATTCGTCCTGTAAAGTAATGACTTGACCAAGCTGGTGGGTAGCCCCAATCTCTGTCCACTTCTGACTTTGCTCCCAAGTCTTCTAATTCATTTTATAACATCTTTCCCTTAAGAGTTGGTATGTGCTGCTTGTAAGCAAAAGCCTCTAATTGATATAGAAGGAAAACAACAAAGTAGGGATTTTAGGATAAAATAAGAACTAATAAATCTCCATTGGCTTTGACAAAAACCTAACTGCAGTGGATTATGAAAAATGTGAGATATAAAGTAGTAGAGGTAGTGAATTTGGGGTCCTCTCTGGGGAAAAATGAGAAAAATAAGATAAAAATCAAGTGGTGCTAAAGGATACAAAATGAGTATCCTTATTTTGTTTGGACCGTTTGGATTATTTCTTTTCTTAGATGTGAGAAACATAAGCTTGTTTACAGTCCAGGAGAAGCCAATTGGGAGGGAGAATTTTAGGAAATAGGAGGAAGAGGGCTGATGAAGAGAATAAGACAGAAAAGAGGCAGGTGAAAAGGCAATAAGATGTATGTGTGGAAGGGTTAGCATTAAACAGGCCAAAGTGTACTGTCTCAGGGACTGATTATATTTGGAGATAGTGTGAATAGGAAGGCAAAGAAAAATCATCAGTTGACCTCAGTTTTCTCCTTAAAATAGGCATCAAGATCACCAACTGAGAATGAATGTGCAATTGAAATGTGCAAAAAATGTGGTTTGAAAACTACACTAGAGAAGCTTCAGAATATCTTTCAAGGAGGGTAAGAGATTAACATGGATAAGGACAAGGGAAAGAATTAACAGGATGTGCTGAGATTGGCAGTGAAATCGAGACCATGAATATATGTAAGTTTTCAGATGCCCACATAAAGGAGCAGAAAATGCAGATTTTTGAAGCTGGGCTCTGTGATTAGATTGTTATGGTCAAAAGAAGGTATAAAATAGAATCTATGAATTGAGGGGCGCCTGAGCAGTTCAGTCGTTAAGCGACTGCCCTGGGCTCAGGTCATGATCCCAGGGTTCTGGGATTGAGCCCCGCATCGGGCTCCCCACTCCACGGAAGCCTGCTTCTCCTTCTCCCACCCCCCCCTGCTTGTGTTCCCTCTCTGGCTGTGTCTCTCTTTGTCAAATAAATAAATAAAATCTTTTAAAAAAAGAATCTATGAATTGAGGCTGGTGGAAAGAGAAGGTGAAAGCAAAGGAGAGGAGGAAAAGAGTGTCATGGGGAAGGACTGGGGAGGGTGGCTGCTGTTGGTTGTCTGAGAGAAAATTGAGGGAGTCTGAAATTCGTTGGCATGAGAATCATCTTTGAGGTTGAATAGCATGTATCCTGGAATGAGAACCTGAGAAATCTGGAAACATAAGCGGTTATGGAAGAGTATACTGTCATTTGAAATTAACATTGCACAGGTCCCTGATGTGGTAGATCCACAAGGAGATGTTGAAAAGAGCTGAGAAAGAGGTCACTGGATTTAAGTAGAGCCAAGAATATTAAGGCTAATCTGTTGATGGACTGAAAACTCTTAAGATTATGGCAGAATGGTGAGAGAAGGGGAAGAGGCAACATCTTCCATAAATCAGAGAGTGTGAATAAATAATTAAGAGGTTGGTTGATGAAAGGAGAAACGTTAGTGCAGCTAGATGAGAGGAACCAGAGGAGAAAAAGTTTTCTGCCTAAGAATGGATTAATAAAGAGGTAGAAAGTAGCAGAAGGGAGGTAAGAGAATATAAACTCTCCCCTCTCAATCTATTGAGAAAAGGGGATAACATTTTTAAAAAGTGAATAAAAAATAGACACATTTCTACATATGATTAGATGAAAATTAGATGCAAATTAAGTAGGTTACATCATCACACAACCCAATATAGCTCTTAGTCATCTGGGATATTTTGGCTTTGGTTTTTTTTTTTTTTTTGGTGTTTGTGATTATTCAAGATATAAAAATGATCATTCTTAGCAAAGTTCTTCATTCTCCCCAAAACTTTCCTCAGGGTAAATATTTTGGCAGGAATCTTATCACAACACTGATGCCGCTGGCCTCCTAGAGGTCAATTTTCTTATATATTGCCTGTCTTTATTAGATAAGAATGATCTGGGGTGTCTTGGCCCTTAGCATTCTCTTTTGGAAATTACATTTTGGTTGGTGTACAGCAGCTGGTTTTAAGATTTCTTTATGCCTAAATCTTTTACTCTCAAAATACAACTACTGTATAAAACATGCCAAAAAATACATCTAATATGTATAATATTTGGAGCTACAGCTTAAAACAAATAATTGTTTAATAACTTTGACATACATGTGATGACTTAAAATATGTAACCTAATAAAAATAACACTAGAAAACTCACATTTAAAAATGTAGCAAATAAGCATACAATTTTTGGCAAAGTATGAGATATTATTTTCAAATTTTTAAAATTCTTATGTAAAGTGTTGGCTCCAAATTAAGACAGAAGTAGCCAAAATGAAGCAATTTTATACAATACGCCTGCCCGATTGTTCTAAGAAGAAGTATACTTATTAAAAAAAATGAAACTTGTGTTGTTTAAAATTCAAGAAAATTATAAGTATTGCCAAAAGGTGTTTAGCTTCCTCAGAGTCCCCATATAAGACACTCCAGATTAAAATGTTGTTTAAAAATTCTGAATAAACAGCTCTTTGAAAAAAAAGTACCACGGATCATATTTTAATCTTGAACAGCATTTACTGAATAGTACATTCAACTAGAACCAAAGGATTGAGTTTATTCAGTGAGGTGCACCATTTTATTAAAATTTCCTTTTGGCAAAATTTCAGAACCCTTATTACCCAGGAAATACAATACTTCTTCACATTAAACAAAATTGAGCAAAGCTAATCATTTGGTTTTTACAGACATCTTCAAAACACCTTGACTCTCTGCTTTGAGCCATATGTTTATGTTTACCTGTAGCCCTAACATTAGTCCCACTAACATTTTTCACATTTTCACAATGGCCTCTTAACTGGCCTCTCAGCATCATTCCTGGCTGCTCCTTCAATCCTATGCCCATAGACAGCCAGGGTGATCTTCTGGGAATGCAATTCTAATTATGTTATTCCCATGCTTAAATCACTTCTACAGACATAATTTTAGCTCTGCAGGTTTAATCCTTGCCTTTTTCTCTGATTTCACCTCCAGGCACTCTGTCTCTCTACTATGACCATATCCCCTTCATCCACAGGGACTTTGCATAAGATACCCTTTCTTTATGAGCTGCCCTCTCTCCTCTCCCTTAATCACAACCCTCTTTATCTATTTAACTGTTTCTATTTGTCCTTTAGGACTCAGCTCACAGTTTATTGCTTCAGGGAAGTTTCCCTGACATCATCCCGTGGTCCCTCAAACTTACCTGGTTGAATACTGTGCTTTGCTAGCACTTATGTCACTTTCATTAATGACTGTCTCCCCTACAAGACTGTGAGCTCCATGAGAAAGACTAGGGACCATGTATATATTGTCCATCACTGTATTGTCTATATCTAGCTCAGCACCTAGCATACATCGGTCCTTTAATATGTTTGGCAGAATGAAGAAAACAATAAATGAAATAAAATGATATTATATAAACTATCAATCCCTACTCTAAATATATTCAATTTTAATATGGGAACTTAGAACATTTCTGTTTTGTTTTGTTTTGTTTTGTTTTTAAATCTGAAATTAACTGCAAGCAAAGGTGTTATTTTAGGGAAAATTGCAAAATAATTTGTAATGGGCAAATGATTATTGAGTATCCTTTCAATGGAATGCCGTTTTTTTTTTCTAATAACCCCCTCAGAGTTATCTGATTTTAAAGAAGTCTGTACACTTTTCATTGTTTTGACCAAGCTGTATTACAGCCCTGTAAATTGTAGAAAAGGATTAGTAATGCAGATGACTCTTGTCCATAGAAATGCAAATGAATTTTGCAACAGAGATGTAATCAATTACTGCCCTATAAAAAAGATGACTCCATAGATTATGTTTAATGCCCTATAGGATATCAACCCATTTTTCAAATTCCTTTCAGCATTCCTGACTGCTCATATATATCTATTCTTCAGATTCTTCATCAAACTACATGAGACTTACTGGTTATTTAATTAATGAGTTAAATAATATTTTTGGCATGTGTGTACATATATTTATAGGATAGCCACTATCTTATTATTTTGAAAATGATCTTTTAATAGCTGTTTATGCTATTTAAAATACAAGTACTGAAAACAATCACCTTTCATTGTCATACATTCATTGAAATATGTTAATAATGGGGGCACCTGGGTGGCTCAGTCAGTTAAGTGTCTGACTCTTGTTTCGGCTCAGGTCATGATCTCAGGGACCTGGGATCAAGCCCCAAGTTGGACTCCACGCTTGGTAGAGAGTCTGTTTAAGATTTTCTCTCTCCCTTTCCCTTTGCCCCCCTCCCACTGCTCTAAAATAAAAAATTTTTTGAAGTATGTTAATAATGGCATAATGACTGACTCTTTTGTGGGAAGAAGATTTAATATACCTATTAGTAGGTTGTATCAAGTGACCCTTCACAGTGTGTACATGTATACCCCATGCATACCACACATTTGCATTCATACCACAAAATGCATACTTGGACATGTATTCAAAACATTAAACACGTGTGTGTATACACATATACATGCATGTGTGTATATATATATTACACATGGTTGCATGCTTACCATTATATATACATATGCATACATACCACATACATGCATAACCCCTTAACTATATATATATAAGATAGAAAGTATGTATATGTGGAGAGAGCAAGAGAGAATTGCTTTTATTCTAACAAGGATTGAAAAGCAATAGGTATTTCTTTGTTTTGTTTTTCACAAGAGCAAGTACTGATTAAACTGCTGGTATTTTATGTGATGTACTTTTATCAAGGACTGAAACAGTAAGAAGATCACAAGTGTTATCAGGTTCTTTCTCTCATTGTTAGTGAAATTGATCGCAAGATGTTGTTTTAACCAAAGGACTACCTCCTATCACAGACAACAAAAGAGAAAAAAAAAAAGTCATTTAAATAATCACTTTTAATAATCATTTTAAGCTAAACTAGTTATGGCCAGAACAAAAATTAAATGCCTTTTGAAGTACATTATAAAAAGTGAACCTCACATACAGAAGATCTAATAACTACAAATTGTTCATTTTACCTTTACTTTAAACTAAACCAGACTACTACAAATGACCCTCACAATATATGGTGCATTTGTATGTTTTACATGTGCAATACTTTTTTCATATTCTCGGTGGCTCTTACATTCATTATTTTATTTGATCTACATTCTAAGGTAAGTTTCTTTTTAAAAAGTAGTCGTAAAAAATCAGTGAAATTTGCTTTTCACCAAAAAACGTATTGAGGATAAAAATTTCCAGAGACATGACAAATGTGGTAAGTTTATATGTGCTGACAGGTAAACACTGTCAGGACATATTTTCAGTGAAGAATACAAAGTACAGATATATTTGTAGATTGCAGTTCACTAGTTATGCAAAAAACTCCCCCAAAAACACACACAAAAAAAACCCAAAACACAAACCCAAAACACATGCTTAGGAAATTTCTGCACAAGCAATTAATATAATGTTTAACTCAGGCGTCTGGGGGGAGGTGTATCATTATATGCCTTTACTTTTGTCCTGTTTGAACTTTTTTTTACTACATGTGTATGTTATTTTCAACAAAGAAAAGCTATTTTTTCTCATTTTGATTAAAAGTATTTTTTTTGTATTGCTCATGCATTCTCAGAGATTGCTCCCATGATCAGTAAGAGAAGATAGTAAGAATGAGATGATATGGACTAGACCATGTATAAGCCATTCAAATGATCATGCCAAACATTCTGGTTCTGTAAATGGGCTATGACCTCAAAGCTATTCCTCAAAAGAAAACAGGAGCCTAGAAGAAATTCTCATGAAAGTGGAAGAGTTTTCAGAAGAAAAGTCATTTTGAATTAGAAGCATCAATAAACAAAACATAAGCCAGTTGGAATAACTAGAAAGATGGTGCCCAACACAGGAGTCACTGTGCCTCTACAGGAGGCAAAATAATAGCCCTTCAAAAATGCCCATGCCCTGATCCCCCAGAGCCTGTGAATATTTTATGTTATATAGCAAATAGGACTTTGCAGATGTGATTAAGTTTATGAACCTTTAAACAAGGAGAGTATCCTGGATTATCCAGGTATGCCTACTCCAATCACATGAGCCCTTAAAAGCAGAGAATTTCTCTAGTGGGATGTAGAAGAGACATGGGAGAAGGGGAAATGAGGTGATTCAAAGCATGAGAAACACTTGATATGTTCTTGCTGGGTTGAAGATGGAAGAGGCAACATGACAAAGAACCCCAGCAGCCCTACAAAGCTGGGAGAGATTCATGGCCGACAACCAGCAAAGGAATAGGTCAGCCCTATAACCTCAAGGAACTGAATTCTGTCAACAAATTGAATGAATTTGGAAGCAAGTTCATCTTCAGTGCCTCCAGAAAAGAATACAGCCCTGTGGACCCCTTGACTTCAGTCTGTGAAACCAAGCAGAGGACCCAACTGAGCAATGCTATACCAGGACTTTTGACTTACAGAACTGCAAAATAATAACTTTGTATTATTTTAAGCTGCTAAGTTTGTTAGGATTTTAGCCCAGAATAATAAAGACAAACCCACTTGCTTCTGATGAGGTAAAAAATTAATTATGGCATGATTAATGAGCTAATAGTAAAGAACAACCAACAAACAAAAGTATCACAGAATGAGAATTCAAAAAAAGAAATGATTGAGGCACCTGGGTGGCTCAGTCGTTAAGCCTCTGTCTTCGGCTCAGGTCATGATCCCGGGGTCCTGGGATCGAGCACCGCGACCGGCTCCCTGCTTGGCGGGAAGCCTACTTCTCCCTCTGCCACTCCCCCTGCTTGTGTTCCCTCTCTCGCTGTGTCTCTCTCTTCAAATAAATAAATAAAATCTTTAAAAAAAAAATGAAATGATTTATATACATAAGCCAAAAGAGGTCTCTTAAAATAGTAGACAAAATGTAAAAGTCATAATTAAAGCACTGAAAAAAATTGATTATAGTAAGATGTAAAGGCTTTTGCATATCAGAATTGCCATAAAGAAAGTTAAAACAAGCCATAGACTTGGTTGTTTCTTGTATGTAGAACATGTGAAAAAGAATCCTTCAAATTACAAAGAAAAATACAAACCTACTAGTAAAAAAATAGAACAAAGGCAATAAAGAAGAAAAGATACGCTACTTAACCATGTATATTAAAACAATGAGATACCATTTTTCGTCCATGAGATGGGCAACTGTTATTGGAATTTGAGGAAACACATATTCTTATCCACTGCTGAGAAGAACTAGAAATTGATTCAACCTTTTAAAGCTCAATATGGTAGTGCGTCATAATTTTATATATGCCATTTCCTTGATCAAGAAATTCTACCCTAGAGATACAAAAAGATGTTAGTTTCCCTAATGATTTTAACAGGTTAATATTGATAACCATATGTTGATCTCATAGAGACATGATTATATAAGTAATAGTATATTTGTACAAAGGAATGCTATGCATCAATACAAAAATGCAGCAATCAACATATAAGGATGCTGAAAGATCTCCAGATATTTGATTATGTGCAAAAAAGTTTTAGGATGATATATACAGTATATGATTTCACTAATTTAAAGTCCACAAAACAGAAGTATATATGTCTACATGTCCATATATATGCACATGTACAAAAATACTTAGAAAATAGTCTGGAAGTGGGGCGCCTGGAAGGCACACTTGGTTAAGTGTCTGACTCTTGGTTTCAGCTCAGATCATGATCTCAGGGTTGTGAGATTGAGCCCCGTGGTGGGCTCAGCAGGGAGTCTGCTTGAGATTCTCTCTCCCTCTGTCCCTCCCACTGGTGCTCTCTCTCTCTCTCTAAAATAAATAAATAAATCTTAAAAAAAGAGAAGAAAATTAGTCTGGAAGGTATTTGCCAATTAATGATACTTGCATTTGATAAAGAAACTCAGACTAGAGCATCAGGCAGTGGGTACTCAAGGATGATCAAATCACTGGTACTGTTTGAGTAAAACAACAACAACAAAAATGAAATTGAATTTAGATATAACTTATAATTTTTTTAAATGTAGAAAAAAAACTAACATGGATAAATTACACTGAAGGGGTAAGCTTATAATCATCAGTTCCAGCACAAATGAGTGAGTACAGCCCTAGCAGTAAAAATGATTTTATCTCTGGCAGTTTGAACTAAGGAAAGGATCTTTGTGCCAGATCAGAAAATGTTCTTCATTAGGGAAAAACTAAGAGACTGTTGCACAATCTCTTCTACCCACCTCTTCCAAATGTAAGGACACCACAGATGGCCTGAAAATGCAGTAGTTCTCTCCAAGATTTGTCTTGAGCAAGAGTCTGAGCTCTGAGAAGTACTTCTAGGATCACTTCTGAGCAGTGGCATCTCAAAACCCCCTAGCATTTAACTTGGGTAATCAAAAAATATAGATCAGGGCCCATAACTGAACCCGTTATAGATTCCTTATATTTTAAAACTTTCCTGTGCTTGTCATTTTCTCTCACCTATTTCACTTGTTCTTATTCTTAGGAAGAAAAAGGACCTGGGAAAGTAAGATCAGTCAATCTTACTTAAGCTGGTAATAGTAGCTTCATAAAAAAAAAAAAAAAAAAAAGGCAAGCAAGATACTGGAGGTTCACTGGTAAGGTAGGCAGAATACTGATGTCCCACAGATAACTACATCCTAATCCCTGGAAACTGTGACTATATTACTTTATATGGCAAAGGAAACTTTGCAGGTATGATTTAGGATTTAAAATAGGAAAATTATCCTGGATTATCCAGGTATGCCCAGTATAATCACAAGAGTCTTTATTAGGGTGAGGTGGGTGTTTCAGAGAGAGAGGTGAAGATGTTATGGTGCTGGCCTTGAAGAGGAAGAAAGGAGCCATGAGTCAAAGCATCACATAACCCCTATTCATACCTGGATCTTAGCCCTATTTTTAAAATGGATCTAAGACCCATTTTAGCTTTTTGACATGCAGAATTGTAAGATTAGTGTGTCTGCTTTAAGCAGCTAAACTTTGTGGTAATTTTTTTTTTTAAAGATTTTATTTATTCACTTGAGACAGAGAGAATGAGAGACAGAGAGCATGAGAGGGAGGAGGGTCAGAGGGAGAAGCAGACTCCCTGCCGAGCAGGGAGCCCGATGCGGGACTCGATCCCGGGTCTCCAGGATCATGACCTGAGCCGAAGGCAGTCGCCCAACCAACTGAGCCACCCAGGCGCCCCTGTGGTAATTTTTTACAACATCAACAGGAAACTGACATGACTGGGAAGTGACTCTGAGAACTAAACCATTGGAAAGATGTGTCATTTCCAAACATATATACAAAAGATACATATCCTTCTTCCCAAGGAAGAAAGAACTGTTAGAAAACACTTTCCAAAATGCTTGCATAAAAGACCCTGACTTTATACATTAATTTTCTTGCCCTTCAGGTATTAAGGGTCTTTAGAAAAATTCCTAGTCAACCCCTTTCATATTGTAGATAAGAAAATTTAAGCCTAAAGAAGCGAGGTGATTTGACACTTGGCTATTAATGAAATAATTAGAACTAAGATGTCCTGATATCTCCTGACTGTATAAAAGAAGGATAGAGAAGAGAAAGTGTAACTCCTCCCTTTTCACTCCAACTATAGGTAGCTAGAAAATTTTAAATTAAGTAATATTAGGTACATGCTAAGGTTAGCCCACTCAGAGGCATGGCAAAAGGAATATATTAGTAAAAGCTTGAGATTGCTGAATGCAGAGTCAAATTGTCAAGAGATGTATGTAGAGTCAGATTTTAAAGGAAATAAGAGACATTTATTTTCTACTTTCCTCTAAATTTCTCTGGAGTAACTTTAAAAGGTACATTAATGAAAGATAAGAGCACAAAGGTAGGATCCTTTGCATGCTAATAGATAACTAACCAAAGACTAATAAAGATTCAATGATCATGCTGATTAGATTATTCTGGATTGTTTTTCACTCTGCAGGCAGTTGCCATACCAAGCTTCTATTACAAATTATGCAATTAATGTAGCTTTGGAAATTGTATTTGCATCTATCACAGAATGTCTATTTGTTGTAATGGTGCAGAAGGATAATGTCTTGAAAGTTCTGAGGATCAAGATAATCATCTGAGGGTGCCTGGGTGGCTCAGTTGGTTAAGCGACTGCCTTCGGCTCAGGTCATGATCCTGGAGTTCCGGGATCGAGTCCCACCTCGGGCTCCCTGCTCAGCAGGGAGTCTGCCTCTCTCTCTGACCCTCCCCCCCCATGCTCTCTAGCTCATTCTCTCTCTCAAATAAATAAATAAAATCTTTAAAAAAAAAAAAAGATAATCATCTGAGACCTTTTACATAAGCTAACTTTTTTGTATTGACAATTAACATACACAAAGGACAAGAGAAAAAAAATTTTGTATGAATTAATTGAGTAAAATTCAAGATACTCTGAATTACAAAGCTTTTAAAATGACCAGTTCTTAACATGAACTTGTTTGGGAACACTCAAAGTCAATATACTGATACTTTTATTTCCACCATTAAATCCTGGCAATTAGACCACATGTATATGTATTATGCCAAATAGGGCTATAAAAAAAAAAACATTAAAAGTCTGTGATGATTTTGATCCTTTTTAAAGTACACTGTAATACCTTGAAATTAATATTTCTTAATCTATAAGTGGATAGTTCCCAGCTGGTATGTTTCTCATCTAATTGAAATGCATAAAAATGAGTCCATACAATCACCGTATTTGTAATTAAATTTTGGATTTAAGTTAAATCCACTTGAATCACAAAAGCTTGTGGACAAATCTCTTCTCGGCAATAATGCAAATAGAAATATTCACATAATATGAAATGCTAATTTTTGGAAACTAGCAACAAATAATACACACAGAAAAATACTTAGACTGTTATAATGAAAAACATTCATCCTAACTGACATTTACTTTGAGATGAGTTAGTTCTGCAATTTCTCATTCTAAAACATCATTTATATCATCTAATGTAATTCAAAATCCTTCACCAGCCTGTAAGACTGGGAATAAATTCACATCCTCATTACTTCTTAGGCATCTCTTGATTAATTATATCTTTCCTAATTTAGCTCTACAGACTACCTTAAACATAATGTGGATATTTACAATAGGTAAAGAATAAAAAAGAAAATATATAATTCAGTAAGAACCAATACTTTGGGAGCATTCTTAAGAGCTGAAATTAAAGTTCAGAGCTTTTCACAATTGTACACAGGCCTTGATCCCCAAGTCCTCTATTTGGGAGGGTCATTGTGAAGATTTAGCCTTGGGTTTTAATATCACTGTAAAGGGATCATAGTGGGAAAACAAACTATCTTGAGAAGACTTTGAATAAGATTGTTCAGCCATAACATTTTTTTAAGGCTCCCAGCTTCTTCTAGACAAACTCTATGAGGGAAAAAAAAAATGCTTATCACACGTTTTCTTTTTTTCTTTTTTTTTATTATGTTACGTTAATCACCATACATTACATCATTAGTTTTTGATGTAGTGTTCCATGATTCATTGTTTGCATATAACACCCAGTGCTCCATGCAGAACGTGCCCTCTTTAATACCCATCACCAGGCTAACCCATCCCCCCACCCCCCTCCCCTCTACAACTCTCAGTTTGTTTCTCAGAGTCCATAGTCTCTCATGGTTCGTCTCCCCCTCTGATTTCCTCCCCTTCATTTTTCCCTTCCTACTATCTTCTTCTTTTTTTTAACATATAATGTATTATTGTTTCAGAGGTACAGGTCTGTGATTCAACAGTCTTACACACATGTTTTAATTTTTTTTTTTTTTTTTTTTTTTTTTTTTTTTTTTTT